>NW_017972591.1:123100-163182 GCF_001876935.1 Asparagus officinalis
TCTCCGTTCCGTGTCACAAAGGTGTTAGAATCTGGATTATACAGTTCTATCAACCCCTGGAAGTGAAGAACGTTCACCGGTAACCCGTACTGAGTGGCCCGAATAGCTTCATACAATCTTATAGACTTTAACTCAGCGCCCCAGCGGTGGAGGACATAACCTGTCATCCGACCCCACCATGCTTTGTCTGAAGAGTGAGACCAACCAAAGCATCGATATTGGTCGATGGGCAGTTCACGTCCTAGTTCAGCAAGACGATTCCTCACAGTGCGAGCTATTATAGGCACCTCCCATTTAGGCGGGTCCTCCAATCCCATCACGCCCGGATGTAACCCTGTAATATGTCTTCTTCCACGAGAACCCGGAAGTGAGTGACTGGTGGTGTACCCGCAAGGGATACTGGTATGTTCCTCTGTTAAGGTCCACGGCATCTGTCGCGTCACCGCTTGCCCGCGCAATTCTGTTAGTGAACGGTGACGGGGGAATGGAGGGAGATATAAGCAAGTTATGCCGTCACTGTGTAGCCACCGCTCATCCACAAGCTTTATGACATCGGGGTCTGTCACAGAATCGCCGAACAGGTAATGGGTCTTCCTTAAAGGATGATCAGGATCTGTATCTTCAGCAAACGGCGCGTCAGTAATTAATTGACGCGTGATACGACGACTTCCCTCCCGTATCGACTGGCAGAATTCATCCGGGAGGTCCGAGGCGAATTGAGAAGTGCGCAGGATTGACATCGGATTATCAACGGCAGTATAATAGCTACTCCTATGGCCATCTATCTCGTATTGAGAAAACGGCGTTGCAGGATATTCAACTGAAACAAGTAACACGTGTTTATCAAACGCAGTTATGAAGAAATATTTAGGCGACACAGGGGGTCGAACTCCTTTTACTAAATGGAGTCGCCGTCTTGTAATTGGCGAGACGATTTTAGCGGTATTACGAATTTACAAGATAACATACATCTTCACATAAATGACGCGGTGATGTACCCTATCTTAAGGAACGTAATACAGCAGAAAATCGCCCCATATAGCCTTGAGACGCGTTTTGACCGAGCAAAACGTATCCGGTAAGCATCCACCCCCACGAATGAGGGTATCAACTCTTCCCAACTGCCTCACCAAGGAAGACAGGGCGGTGATGTAATATAGAAGCATCCACCCCCACGAAGGAGGGTATCAACTCTTCCCAACTGCCTCACCAAGGAAGACAGGGCGGGGATGTAATATAGAAGCATCCACCCCCACGAAGGAGGGTATCAACTCTTCCCAACTGCCTCACCAAGGAGGACAGGGCGGGGATGCGATATGCAGCATGGTATAAGAATTTGGAATTCATGAACAGAAAATTACAGAGGCATACCAGTAAAAGACAAGTGCTCCCTCTCAGGTGACTGAGTGGCTGAGCGACTCCTCGGGAGGCGTGATCTCCTCGTCGACATAACCAATCTGCAATAAAGACCAATAGCTCGGTCAGATCAAGAATCAAGATACATGAATCAAAGTCTAAAAAGGGAAATTGCGAATCTTTAATTGAAATTCTACAAAATGGAATTTTCCAATTAAGGGTCCAATTAAACCTATACGACATTCTCGGTTGAAGACTAAGTATCACGGAGTCAAATATAAAGCCTCAATCATGTCAACATGTGTATTCACAAGCTCAATCATGTACAAGAATAGCTCGAGTTCAAGGCATATAAGGTTCTAGAGTCATACACAAGTTTGGATTCAAGGCATGCATGAGTTCAGTTACATACGAATTCAATAATACAAGAATTCGGTCATGTACAAGTTTGAATTCAAGGCAATATCATACAACCAATTGACCATGAGGCCATTTCGTCTCAGGTGACTGATAAAACGTTGCTTCAAGAAGTCATTAATGACTCAATGATTGTAAAGGATGGAAGGATCAAAGATGATCAATATATTTACATGGTTCTGGGGTATGAAAAAATCGACTTGGCTCACATGCTTTCACAAAAATGGAAGGAGGTGGAAAGTTTTAAGTTTAGAAATAGATAATAATTGGCTCCTATTCTATTGGCAGCAAATGCTTGAAGCTGTTAATACCATACATGAGGAGCGTATTGTTCACTCGGATTTGAAGCCTGCGAATTCCCTGTTCGTCAGAGGATCCTTGAAGCTTATTGATTTTGGCATTGCCAAAGCTATACTGAGTGATACACCCAACATACAACGTGATGCTCAGGTCGGAACCCTGAACTACACGTCACCTGAAGCATTCAAGTGGAACGAACAAGACTCAAGTGGAATATTGTCATCTAGAACTTTGGGGACCGTTTCAACAACTAGCACAATTAATCACCGAGAGCCCCTGTCAACATTTTCGGCCATATACAGTTAAGGGTTCAAACAAAACAAAAAAAAAATTTCGGCTAACAAAGAGTTTTTGCCATCAATGTCAGTTTTTTACACAAATTCAAGAATCACACTCAACAAAAATCGGCCACATTCAAAGCTCAAGTTCAAAATTCGGTTTTTTGCCCAAATCCAAGAACTAGGGTTTCAAACATTGAATCAAAGCAAGAGAATAGGAAGAAGACTTACCCAAGTTCTTGAAGCTTAAAGGGGGAAGAAGAGCTCAAATCGACGAAACCCTAGACTTGAATCTTCCTCTTTTGCTCAAATCCGAATTAGAAGAAGGAGGAGATAGGGGTTTTAAAGGAGAAGGAGCTTTGATTCGGTTGGAGTTCTGGAGGAAGAGGAGTTCTTGAATGGTTAGAACTTAAAGAGCTGGGACCGAACTTGAAGAAGGAAGAAGAAGAAGAACAAAAAAAAAAAAAAATTGGAATTTTTTCAACTTTTGACCCCTCTCCGACCCGCGTTCCGCGGGTCAGATTTGTGCCCGACCCGCGTGCTCGCGGGTCAGATTAATCCGACCCGCGGTCACGCGGGTCGGATCTATCTGACCCGCGTGAACGCGGGTCAGACCCAGTTTAGGGCTCGTTTTGCTGCATTTTCGTCCGTTTTCGTCCGTTTTCGAAATTTTCGAAGCTTAACCTCATCTCCTGGACAATTTCACGGTGTTTTTGCTCATATTTGGAATGTTCAGAGTTCGACTTCATTTCCCGGATAATTGAGCGGCATTTTCAGTCAGATTTGGAATTTTCGGAGTTCAATTCCGTCTCCCAAATAATTGCGAGATATTTTTGTCTATTTTCAGAATATTCGAGACCCAATTTTATATTTTGGGTGATTTCGTAATTTTTCGCCTATTTTCGGAATATTTGAAATCCAAACTCCAACGGACACATGAGTCTAAACTGTTTCCCATTTTGACAGGAAGTTCCTAGAGAATATTACAGATGATAATTCTTAAGGATAACCTGGCAACCTCCGACGGGTACACGAGGTTAAACTGTCCCAAACTCCCAGGAGTACTGACGAGTATAAACTGGTTCTCCTCAGGTTAACGCGAAACCCCTAAGGTCAACGCGGGTCAACGCGTAGCCCCTAGGTCAACGCCAGTCAACGCGTTGCGATTGAAAGTCAACGGTCGATTCGATTCTGAAAGCCCTAAGTCAACGCCGGGTCAACGCGGTTAAGCCCTAGGTCAACGCCAGTCAACACGTATTCGCAATTGATCCAAAAAGTCAACTCAATGACAATATCAATCAAAAAAAAAAAAAAACCCACTCACTTAATTCCAGATGTTCAAAGGCTTACAACGTCAGACGATAAACGGCCGATGATTCGAGGGTACGAGAAAATTTAGCTATTCGACATCAAATACAGAATACGCGTTAAAAATATGGGAGAGAAGTCAAGAATCGAAAAACCATCTTGCCTAGCTCCTTTAAACACCGACTGAAGGTGGGGATCCATTCATATCCAAGCGTTTCAGCTCCTCTACTAAAGAATGAGGCTGAAACACTTTGGAGGGGGTATTCTGTAGGGGTCTAAATTGTCTTACGCAGAGCCACACGCAAATCTTCGAAGCAATGAACGGCGCGAGTCGAAGAAGATTCGTCCAAACGCAACTCGTGCCGCTGTCGGGGGTAAAACGCCGGCCGTCAACCAACTCGCGTGCGCGCCGGTCAACGCAGCGCACGTCAAATCATTTCTGTGCGCGCTCGGTCAACGCGCGCACGTCAAACCAACTGGTGCGCGCCAGTCACGAGTGCACGTCAACTTCACCTCGTTGCGCGCCGGTCAACGCACGCACGTCAATCAGCCCGCGCGCATCGATCAGCACGCGTATGTTAACCAACGCGCGTTCGACGATCGGTCTCGCGACGAAGCATACAAGTCGACAAATCGAACGAATACGCAACAAGAACAAGTCCCGGAAGAAAGAAACAAAAAAAAAAGGGAGAACGTCGGCGAACCCGCGCTAAGCGCAGGACGGAATGATCCGACCCGCGCAAGCGCGGGACGGATCAATCCGACCCGCGCAAGCGCGGGTCGGATGATTCCGACCCGCGCATGCGCGGGTCGGATGTTTCCGACCCGCGCGAGCGCGGGTCGGATGTTTCCGACCCGCGCAAGCGCGGGTCGGATTATTCCGACCCGCGCGAGCGCGGGTCAGATTGTTCTGCCGCGCAGTCTAATGTCCCAAACACGTTTTGACGGTTTTTAATTGGTTTTTTACAGGGTTTATCGGTTCCAGGGGTTCTTAACTGACTTGAGATCATCCTCAAACGTGGTTAGGCTGCTGTTGACTAAAGATAGAGCCAAATCCCTTGTTCTTATCCAAATAACCGCATTTTGAGGCCTATAAATATGAACCAAAGGCCTCCATTTTCTGGATCTGGAATCTTATCAAGAGGACGAGGTGCTGCTGGATTGGAGAGTGAAGGAGCACGAAATTTCAGCAAAGGACAGCGAGATCCCGGTGAACTTCGGAGCAAAGGAGAAGCCGTTCGAAGGATCTGAAGCTCGTACGTCCGTTCCTTGAGATTAGGCTTTGTCTTAATCTCGAGAAGAGCCCTGAAATCGCTTTGTCGATTCCAGGACTTCAAGCAAATACCCCCTCTGCCAAATTTTTCATCAACCGGATCCAGATCTAAGGCGGTCCACGGATAAACCCCGGCACCGGCGAAGAACCCACGCAAGCAAGAGCCGATAAACGGATCTTGCGTTTATTTTCAAGAAAGTTGTAATCTTTTGTTCTTTTGTTATTTGAATTCATTTGTAACGCTTAAAGTTTAATGAAATCAATGACTAAGGTGACTTTCGACGAAAACACTGTGTGCTACCTCGAGCCGTACATTCGTTGCAGGTTTGCTCGCCAGTTCGGGTATGACCAGCTGTACATGGGAAACATCAACCCTTACTTACATTTCGAAGGAGGGTTAGTGGATGGCGCTCGGGGATGGTTCTGGACTCATGCTGGTGGCACCCATGCTCATTTCAAACTTCCTATAAAGGATCGCGATCTGCACCATACGCTCTTGTATTGTCGGTGGTATCGGGGCACTAGCACTAATCCTGAGGGCTTCCGGTTCCAGGGTTCCTGTCCGACGAAACACGGGCGTCATCCAAGGGGAGCTCCTCGTCCCTCGAGGCGGAAGGACCGCCAAACTACTAGAGAGTGGTTCTCGAAAGATCATGTTGAAGACACCGAGAGCTTTGATGTAGGTTTAGATGAATCCGGGGCACTTGAGGCTCAAGCTCCATCCTCTGGCCCTTCGCTAGATCCCACCGATGGACAGAGAGAATCTGATGAGCTGACCCGGGCTGGTGAACGTCCGGAACAGGCTCGGAGTATGATAGCCGGATGGATGGGGATGCCCCTCTTATCTCAGGGTGGTTCGTTTCTCTCTAAACGACAGCGGGAGACTACGGCCGAAAGTTCCAGGATGGAGGAGGCCAAGAAGGTCCGTCATGAAAAGGCAGTCGAGTCTGCCAGAGCGACGGAAGGTCGGGATGATGCTACTCAGGTGATCATTCCTAGAGTGATTGCTCCTGTTACTGGGGCTGCTACACCTGCTCCCTTCGCCGCATTGGGGACAGTCCCGGCAACTTCGGAGGATGCTCCTCCATAGTCTGGTGTGAGGCCACAGATGGGGGCTTCAACGACCCCCACGATCGTACCAGAAGGTAACCTTTAATGTCGTACCCTCGGGTGTAAGGTCGAATCTGCACCCTCTGACATTTGTGTTAACTTTATGTAGCCTCACACCCAAGTTGTAAGAGTTTTAGGATCTAGCGTTCCGTTTTGACCCGTCCATGCTGAACCGTCAATGGGGCTCTTTCAGGGGGTATTTACTAACATTCCTCTTGTATTCACAGCTGGCCCATCCCATAAAGCTGTTGGCAAAGAGGATCCCCCCTCTTGGATGGGCCATTCGACTGGAGAGATGGGTGAATCAGAGGCGGAAGACTATGCCTCGATTCATGAGGCGATATCGAGCGAGGAGGAGGTGTCGGCTCATGAAGAGGTGTCAGACCAACAAGGGAAAATCCCTATTTCTGAAGAAGCGTTGGTCGGGGGTGGAGCACCGGTACAGGAGTCTCTGACCCAAGGGAAGACACCCACTCGGCTGGTGACCGCTTCCTCATCCTTGGTGATCGTCGGCGTTGCGGTCGATATCCCAGTGGCGTCGGTTGACGCTTCGCCACCACTTCCACCGTCGTAACTACCAGCACCTCGATCGTGGCTTCGGTTATGACATCCGCGGCAGATGAGGCTATCCTCTCTCCTTTGGAGCGTTCGCACCAGAGGAAGATAAACCGAGCCCTCGCTAACTTCCAAGACACTCTAGCTGACAGCGTCAAGCTCGCATTGGAAGAAAGCTGCCCCTTTGAGGACTTCAAGGAGGATCTTGATTATTACATGGCTTTCTTGGTCAAGAAGCTTGGTGCCTCCATTGCTAATCCGTATTTCAAGCACTTGGAAGAGGTAGAGCAGGCTATCCTACAGTTGCTTACCCTTCACGCGACGAGCTCTGAGATTGTTCGTCTTGCGTCTGGCAAGGTTCAAGCAGCATTGGAGGAGCGCGATCGTAGACTGGATGAGTCAATGTCATTGGAGGTGAGGTTGACGGAAGAGTTGGAGCGTGTCAAGACCGAGAACGAACGAGTGAGCCTAGAGCAACAAAAGGCTAACTCCCGCCTCTCTCGCTTGTCTTCGGAGATAGCAAAGACCAAGCAGATCATTGCTAACACGTAGGCCCCCTAGCTAAACAGGAGAAGGCTCGCGGACAGCTGATAAGGGAGTTGAGGAACTCGAGTCTCGATGGCAACTGGTCGTTGGTTCTATTGAGGAGAAAGTCCGAGCCCTCAAGGAGGTCAAGCACACTGTCCAAGACTTGGTCTCACGCTCTGAGGAGGATCTTCGTCGAGAGATCTTGAGGAGGCTCGAGCTCAAGCGTGCTGAGGGGATTCGCGAGGTGGAGTCGCGGCTGAGAGATTTATAATTTTCTTTTGATTCCATCGTTGTATTCGAATCTCTTTTAATGAATGGAATTATCCTTTTGTTCCTAGTCATTATTTCCCTTGTGCATGCCCCACCCTTTTTTTTGTTTTTGTTATTGTTCAACACGGGCCTGCACCAGCCAGAGTTTGGCCGTAGGGGGATCCTAGCTACGGGTGGATTCCAGCTGCAGGCGAAATTAGGACTAGCTCAAGTTTCAGAGTAGTGTACGAGCCTAAACGGATCAACCATCATGCGAGCTCGAACAGTATGAGTTCAAATGATGAATTCGACCCGTGGGTGGGCTCCGCTCTTAGTGGACCACGTGTCAATTTATGCGTTAATACGCTCGTCAGTTAAGACGACGTGGGTACGTCGTTTCGCATTAAAGACGGCATAGTGGGTCTCTTCGTTCTCCATGCCCGATCTGGGCCATTGGTGAGAGATCGTGTCTAGAAACTGCCGGATCTCAACCACTTACGCGGGATCCCAAACCGTTCGGCCTTACTTTCCGACTGTTTGGTTTTGAACGGTTCGATCGAACGGCGGATAATTGTTCAGGCCATGAGTATTTAACGTCCCTTTCCCTTGTTATGGGAGGTTGTAGTTTTCTTGTTGTCTTCTCCGGAGAAAACTCACGCTTCCTCTCGTTGCACTCGAAATGGCGCCGAAGGTGAAGAGAGTCACTTCGAAAAAAAGAAAGGGGGTGTCCTCCTTGGGTGCCATCGAGGCCGCTACCGTCGAAGGTACCTTTTTATCCGGGTTTTCGTGCAGTTTGATTAGGGGGTCACAAGTCAAGTCGATATTTCTCGCTTTTAATTCTTTGTTATGTTGCTATCGTGTTGTGCAGTTCAGGAAGAAGTGCTGACTACTGAAGAGCGTGCAGCCGAGCCTATTTTGATTTCTAACGATGAATCTGAGGAAATCGTGACTTCCTCCGCTTCAAACCCTATTCCACCGTTTGGAGCCTAACCTTGTCTCGAGGTTCCACCAATTGCGGTGCTCGCTCCGGATCAAGAGCCTGTTTCCTCAGATTCCTTGTCTATACAAGCTCGCGCTGAGGAATTTGAGAACGCCGTGAAGCAGGTAATTTCCCTTGTCAGTCTTAGCATGGGGACCAACGATGACTTCAAACAATCCCTCCTGGATCGTGTGGCCGATCTCAGGCAGTTGGACGAACGCCAGCTTGCCGCACGTTGTGTGCAGAGGCTCCTTTTTCTGGAGTCACGCCTGACGAATCTGGAGACGTTGCCGCGAGAGGGTCCGGAAGTCCTTTTTCTGGAGTCACGCCTGACGAATCTGGAGACGTTGCCGCGAGAGGGTCCGGAAGCTGATGTGGAGCCCTTCTTGTCTCGCGTTCGGCATCGGGAGGCCTGGGAGCAGGAAGTTCACTCCAGGGAGATAGCAGATCTGGAATCCCATGTTGCCTTCTTGGCGGGTCAACAGCGCTCACTGGAAGAGCGCATAGGTGACTTCACTTCCACCGTATCCCGTCTGAGGGTCGAGTTGGAGCAAGCGGAGATGACCTTGAGGGGGCTTCAAACTAAGAGCATAACTGTCGGTAAGACTGTCGAGGAGGCAACTCGAAACCTTCAAACTCTACGCCTGGAAGACTCCGCTTCCAAATCAAGCTTTGAAGCTCGGACTCAAAAAGAGGCTGAAGACAAGGCCCGGGAGGACCACGCGAGAAGGGTGGTCACAGTTAAAGCAGAGCTTGTGCCCTTTAGCTTGTTGGACTAGGCTCTTAGATCTAAAACCGTGTTAAGACATTTTGCTTCATTTTGCTTTTGACGTCGTGTTATAACTTGTTTGATTGCGAAGTCATAACTTTGTTCAAATGTATTATCTTAAAACTGGATGAATGTTACGCTCTTTTGGTTTCCCAAATGCGTTTGTGCATATACCCCTCCTAGTTGTTGTTGCCTCTTATCTTTCAGCTTTTATCTTTCTCTGTGAGGCCGTTGCAGGTGGGCCTTTAACTATAGGCGAATTCAAGCTACAGCCGGATTCTAAACACAGGCGAGTTCAAACCGCTGGTGAATTCTAACTACAGGCGAACTCAAGCCACATGTGAATTTTAGCCATAGGCGAACTCTGACCGCAGTCAAATCGAGCTGAAGACGAGATTAATGCTGATTTAGGGGTAGCCACGTGTCTAACCGCAGTCTCGAATACTTGCCAGCTGGACTGACATTGGCACGTCGTCTCACATCAAAGGCGGTGTAATGGACGATCTTCCTTTCTACCGCCCAATCTGGACCATTGGATGACAGACACGCACTTAGACCGTACGTCACATATTGCCCTATTTTCTTGTTAGAGGGGGCATTGTGCTGATTGTCTCCTTCTTGTTCAGGATGGCACCGCGAGCAAAGGCATCTGATGCGAAGAGGCTGGGGAGTGATGCCTCTCCTTCGGCTCCTGCACCTGATCGCGATCTGGAGTCTAAACCTTCGGGCTCCGTTCTGGCTCAATTAGAGGAGTAGGAGAACGCCGTGAAACGAGTGATCTCGCTTGTTGATCAGGATCGTGGTACGTTCGCGGAGCTGAAGCAGTCCCTCTCAGACCGTGTGGCCCGCCTCCGTTGCCAGGGCGACTTTAGGCTCGCCCTACGCTGCTCAATGAGACTCATCGATCTGGAACTTCTCCTAACAAAATTGGAGGACTTGCGACATGCGGATTTGGAGTCCGAAGTGAAGCTATTCTTAGCTCCAGTCCGTCGTCGCACCGTGTGGTAACAAGAGTGCCGAAGGCGAGACATAGAAGACAAATGGGCCCTTATTGATCATCTAGTTCTTCGGCACCGCCTATTGCAATCTGACATGGAGTCTGTCGTTTCTTCTATCTTTTTAGGTACGATCTCACGTACAGAGGGGGAATTAGTCTTGACGGGCCTGCGCATTCAGAGCGAGACGGTGCAAGGCGATCTTGCTAGGGAGAGGCGTAATCTTCCACTGCTGCTTCAGGAGTATGCCGCTGCTAACGCTTCTTTCAAGGCGCAGGTCTAGCAGGAGGCAGAGGACAAAGTTCACGCTATGCATGTGGAGAAGATAGCCGTAGTCAGAACCAATCTTGCGTCTTTCAGACTCCTAGAATAAACCCGTAGGATAGGAGTAGATTCAAGATGTTTTGTTTCATGTTTTGCTTTTCGAATGTAATGTTATGACTCTCTTAGTTGTAAAGTCATAACTTTATTCAAATGTACTGTCTAGAAGCATCTAATAAAGTTTGCACTTTCTCGTTGTGCACATACTCTTTTCATATTTCGTTGTGTCGCCATTCAGCGTCTCGCTCATGTGACAGGTAGACTCAACTACCGGTGATTTCATGCCGCAAGCGAAGCTCAGGCCCGGGCGAGTTTACGCTACAGGCGAACTGACGAGTTCGTGTTGTAAGCGAGACTTAAGCTGGTGACGAGCTTTGTGCTGCAAGCGAAACTCGAATTCTGGCGAGTTTGCGCTGCAGGCGAAACTCAAGTGCTGGCAAGTTTGCGTTAAAAGCTAAACTCAAATGCTAGCGAGCTTGCGTTGAAAGCTAAACTCAAATGCTGGCGAGCTTGTGTTGCAAGCAAAACTCAAGCGCAGGCGAGTTTGTGCTACAAGCAAAACTCAAGTGCAGGTGAGTTTGTGCTGCAAGCAAAACTCAAGCGTAGGCGAGTTTGTGCTACAAGAAAAACTCAAGCGCAGCCAAATTTGTGCCACGCGTCTGCCCGCGGACCCAAATGCTTGCCAGCTAGGGCGATGTGGGCATGTTAGTCCCCATTAATGGCAAAGTGACGGGATGCTTCACCTTCCACGCTCAGTCCGAACAGTCGGTTTGGAGTCCCAATGGCGAAGCTTTTATGGGCGTCGAACTCAAAGCGTCGCTAGGGATCTGAGCCGTTCGATCTACTTCAGGCAGCAAATCCTTGCCATTCAGCTCTCGGCTATATAATGTGCTCGCGGTCTCTTCGGTAGAGTTCTCGTGCTTACGAAAAAAATCGCCAGAAGAGAATCACAGAACTCTCCCTGCTTTACTCAATGGCCTCGGAATCGAATGCTTCGAAGGGAAAGAAGGTTGCTTCCTCCTCCACTGTCATCAGTGTCGACGAGGCTTCCGCTGCTGCAGCTGGTTTGGTCTAAGGGTCCACTATCGCAGATCCCACTCCGACGCTTGTTCTCCTTCAGAAGTTGGAGGAGGATCTTCGCCGAACGGCTGTCATGATCGGCCAAGGTGTCAGGGGGTATGACGATGTGCTCCTCCTCATGTCCAAAGTCCTGGAGGAGATCCGTCGAGTAGGTGGTCGCCAGCTGGCTCGACGATGCGAGTGGGAGCTTCAACGTTTAGGGGGATGATGCATCGCCTGGAAGAGTTGGTGCATGCTGATGCTGAGCTAGCGCCTCTCGCAATGAGCGCTCTGTTTGAGCCCGAGGACTTGGCGAAGCGGATCCTGAAGCAGGAGACTTTGCTCAGATGCCTGCACAGGCGACATTGGGCCATACTGGTGAAGATGGACGCTTATCTGGACGACAGCTTCTTCATGGACGTCGGATCCCTTGAGGGAGAGGCGAGGCTAAAAAGGCTTGAGCATAAGAAGGTGCGGGCTTATCGGGCTGTCGAGGCGGAAGAGAAGGTGCTCCAGCTCCTTCGCTAGGAAGAGGAGGAAGGCGAGGCTGCTTTTGCTAGGCTTCAGTAGAGGCAGGAGGCGAAGACCCGAGCCAGACAGGCGGCAGAGCTCGCGGCTGTCAAGGCAAAAATCAGTAGAGGCAGGAGGCGAAGACCCGAGCCAGACAGGCGGCAGAGCTCGCGGCTGTCAAGGCAAAAATCGCCAACTTCAATCTTTTAAAATTGGTGTAATGTGTCCCTCTCTTTGCTAAAAACTATTTTGTAGTTTTGTTGATGCTTGATGCATCACAGTTTGAAAACTTTATCTCTATAAATTTGGCGTGGAATGGCATGTTACGCTTTTGTTTATTTACTGCTTTGCATGCACAGTCTTTTCTTTATTTTCTATGTTTGATCTGTGCTTAGGACTATTGGTTAGTCCATGATAACCATTGTGTTGGACTCGCCTGTGCTACCTGTCGCCTGAGTCGAGCCAATTATACCATTTTTTGCAGTGTGGCGAGCCTTCGATGAGTCTGTCTTGGACTTAGTCACTAGGCTCCCCTTCTGCTTTTGGTTGTTCGCAGCGTGGGGTCGGGTTAACCCCGACTTTCGCGTTGTGGCTCAGGCGAAACCGAGAGGGTAACACTTAGCTTGAAATAAAGAGTGGTTGCTTATGCATGCGACCAGCTGAAGACCCCAACAATGACTTGTCATTTGGTGAGTTGTTGCTTGAAGGGGCGGTTGGGACATGTCGCCTGTTAAGCCACCTTTGATAATCATCGTTGTTCGCAAGGATGACGACGTGAATGATAATCAAATCTTTCAGGGATGTAGGAATGTGATGATCGATTGTTGTAGGAGTCGTTGCATGGTATGCCACTACCCATCAGTTATTCTAAGAGAATATTAGGATATCCAGAATAGGTCAGATAGTTCAGGGACGTAGGAGTGTGACTATTGACCGAAGTAGCAACAAGTCGCATGGTAGGTTACTACTTAGGTTGTGTTACTCATGGGAATAACGGGGCCAGTTATCAGAGGTGATCATTAACATGATAGAATTTTGTTGCGATCGGAGCAACTATGAGGACTTATCATCCCATTGGAAGGAATTGGTAAGTTGATTTTGTCAGAGGTGATAGTTAATATGACAGGATTGTTTGCCGCGATGTGAGCGACTTTGTGGGCTCACCATTCTATTGGAGAGGATTGGTAAGTTGAGTTCGTCACTGAGGAGGTCTGGATGGACCCACATCACCTGGCCGAATGGCAAGGTCTGGGGTACTAAACATTTCCCTTGTTGGTTGTGAGGGTCGTCGTTAGTGATCTTCAGAACTGCCTTGGGGATGGGGATTACTCCTGCCGAAGCCTGAACCTCCAGGAGATTTATCCCAAAACTCAAGGTGATCATATTCGTGGTCACCTGCTTTTGTATCTTCTCCTTCTTTAGGACTCCTGCATCGTAGAGGGCCTGGAGCTTATCTTTGAGGATGTAACACTTGGAGGTGTGGTGACCGAGGAATCTGTGATACGCACAGTAACTCGGGTCATTGGTTTTGTTCACCTCCTCAGGCTTTGTGACCTCCGGTAATTTAATTCGGTTGCTCTTGAGTAGAGTATCGAATGTCGCCACCACTTGGTCTTCCTTGAAGTCATATTGCCGTGGGGGGCGTTGCTCGAATTGCCTGGGCTTCGGCCTTTGCGCCGTTTTGGGTGCTAGGGCGGAATCGACGACCATGATCTCTTTTCCTCTTGTTCAAGGGGGATTCTTTGACATGGTCGGCTTCACGGCTCCCTTCTTGGGATGTGGCTCTTCGGCTTCTAACCTTTTGATCATGTTTTCCACCTGCTCACCCTAACGAACAAGTTCTTTCCAGGTCCGGGTTTCCACCGTGCCGACATTAGACAGGATGTGGATTGAGAGATTATTGCGGTACATTTCGATCAGTGTGGATTCAAAAACTTGGTCCCGACAATGGACCGATCAGTTCCTGAATCTCTTCACGAAGTCGTTGACCGATTCCGATTTCCGCTGCTTTTCGGCGAGGAGGGTGGCCATCGACACCTCCGTGTCGTTGTCGAAGAAGCAGGCCAAGAAGAGTCTTTCCGCGTCGGCCCATGACTTGATAGAGCTGGGTTCTAACTTGTGGAACCATTCAAATGCTACCCCTTTGAGGGTGCCTATGAATAACCGGGTGAGGATAGCGTCGTTCCCCGTAAGGAATCCGGTCTGCGCCATAAAATAGTAGATGTGCTGTGAGGGTGAGCCCTTGCCATCGAACTGCACCAAGCTAATCGGCTTAAACTTCGCTGGGTATGGGACTGTATCCTACTCGATAGGATAGGGTCGGACCACCCCCAGCTTGTTCATGTTCTGTTGGAGCTTCAAAGCGTTAAGCTGGCTTTGGAACTCATCGAACCTCTTGTCGCGGGCGCTACCCCCGGTATGCGATGTCCCTAGCGATGTCTTGGAAGAGTAATCGGATTGTGGGCCGACATTATCCTCTATTTCAGTCGATGGACAATGGGGAGGTATCCACTCCTTACTCCCCGTCTGCCGCGGTAAGATGTGCTGAGTTCTTTTCTTCTTCTTCTTCTTATTCAGAAGCTGCTCCAACATTTCTCTTAAGGAGTCGATGGTTGCCTGTTGTTCTTTGAACTTTTGGGCCACCGTCTGTTCATGTGTGGGTTCAGTCATGTGTACCCTTGCCAGTGCGTCCTGACTTGAGTGCGATGTTTAGGACGTGGCTGCCGCTGAGCAAACCTCGTCTTCACCGCCGGAGGGAGGTATTAAGGTCGAGTAATCGAACCCAATGCTCACCCCTGTGCGACTACGGGTACGCTGGTATATACCGCCTTGTCCACGTTGAACAAGTGAAGGATTAGGCCCCAGGAAGGAGTCCGAATCTGGAGAATCAGAAAGTACTGTCTTGCCCTTGTCCGTCATGTTGATTGTAGCAGACGAGAGTTCTAGGTCATCGGCGGCGTGTCCTCTTTGGTGACGACGCCTTCGACGAGAAGGTCTTGGTCGGGAAGGCCGTTAAGAAAGCCTCTCGAACACTGAAGGTTTCACCGTTCCTATACACTGGCAGTCGGCGAGTACTGTTTGGATAAGCCTTTCGCAGTGGTACTGAGGACTTGCCTCATGTATGGTGTGTTTGCGAGTTAGGTAACCCTGGAGGTCTTCTGCAGACGATTGGTGACAACCCCCAACATCGGACAGATCGTCCGAATGATCGCACGAGAGAGTTTTGGATGCACTCCCTGGTGTACACTGGGTGGAATGGTTAAGTGTTGGAGTTGGGCGAGTTTGCCTTGGTATGCGAGTCTTCGCACTTGGGCGAACTCCAGCATGCAGGCGAAACTCCACCCTTTGCTCACGCAGGCGAGTTTGCGAGGTATCGCCTACTGCTTTGCCTTTGTAGTCAATGCTCTTTTGCGCAGTACGCTTACCCGTCGAGTGGCCGTGGTGAGGCTCAATCTTCGACGGTTCGCCTACTCGGGTAGGCTCGCTCGTTCGGGGTGGTCTGTTCGTATCAGGGATGTGACCTGAGAAGCGAAATCCACCCGAGTGGGCGGTCTCATCCATTTTGGTTGGCGCGCCTGATTTGGAGAGCCTTCCAGTGCCGAAAGGGTTGTCCCTTCATCTTACACTCTTCGAACCCGAATAATAATTCAGGTCATCATATGAGGCGAAGGCTCGGGCCTCCTGTTAGGCGAGTGCTTGTCCTTGTGGTGGGCGAGGGCCTGTCGTTGCCGCTGGCGAGCTCTTCTGGAGAGAGGAGCGTCCGTGCGGATTGCGGCGGCGTGGTCTGTGCTGAGACAAACTGTCGTTTCCTCCTGAGCGAGTGTCCGCGATGGTCGTTTAGCGACCCATCTGGCAGGCTTTCGCCCTGTGCTCTCGACCTTTGGCTTGGCCTTGATCGATTTGGAGGGAGTGGGCTCCCTCGACATGACTCAGATAGAGTCTCCAGGCGTGGAGGCTTTGACCATTTGAGGTCGGCTTCTACGCACGACTCTGTGGCGTTTGCGGGACGTATCGCCACCAGAGGAGGAAGAAGACAAGTACTCTTCGTATTTGGCTTGGTCGAACTCAATTTCTAGGGACTCCACAGTCGTCCCAACAGCAACCTCGTCGAACTGAGCTACCACCATTTCGGTTGAAGAAATAGTTTCTCCCACTGTGGTCGCCATCTTCTGTAGGTGTAAATTTTAATCTCCTAAAACAGGGATTTCGTTTGTATTGATAAGAATAGCTTATTACAAACTAATGAATTGAAATTACAACAGAAGCGGAGGGAATGTCCTCCTTGTTTAACATGGGGACTTTCGGTAGCTATAGGACGCCTCACTCGGTTCTCGCACCAAGTCTGCTTCCCTTGGACGATTCGACCGAGGTTGCTGACGAGCTTCAGTACACAGTAGAAGCTCGGGTTGGTAGAGTTCGAGTCTCTCGAGTTCCCAAACATCGATCGGAGCCGAGAACCGAGAGTCAACGGTTCGATTAACTGATTGATTTAGTTAAAGGGATTCTGGACGAATCGCTCTTTAATTGTTCTTTTGAACTTTTCAATCTCCAACCTCTTTCCTATTGCAGGAGAGGTTTTTAAATAGGGGGAGAAGCGGCGTGGCTGCTCCCTGAATCATGGGATGTGACCATGTACTATTAGGAAATGCCATGCCTTTGGCTTGTACCATGAGCGGCTGCTTGATGGGCTCGGAGCACTGTACTCCTTCCCTTCACGTCGTGAGGAGTGGGAAAGCCCATCCTTGTACGTGCTATTGCGGCTGCCGCTTGTTGATCACGGGCGGATTCAGCTCTTGACTCGTGCAGGCGAGGTGAGCTTCAATCGTGAGCATGCAGGCGGACTTGGTGACTACATGGATTTGACTGATCGCTCGTACTATGAGTGGCTACTTGATGGGCTTGGAGTACTGTGTTCCCTCCCTTCACGTCGTGGAGGAGTGGGGGAAGCCCATCCCTATACGCAGCATAGCGGCTATCGAGTACACAGTTTGTAGGCGAATTCAACTCTCGACTCGAGCGGGCGAGTCGAGTAAACGGGTGAATTTCAATCACTTGGATGATCTGGACTCGTGCGGGCGAGTCAATCATACAGGCGAGTCTGTGATGACCAAATGTAAGCGAATTTGGTGATCGCGCAGTCTGAGCTCGTGCTAGCGAGTCAAGCCCATGGGTGAGCCCCCATCCTCAAGTCGTACGGGCGACTTTGAATCGCAGGCAGATTTCACGTGAGTCTGCAGAGGTAATTTTTATCGTCTACAGTCTACTTGAGAAATTTGGCAAGTTTGAATATTTTTTCAAATCATAACAAAACTTTGCCGAATGACCAAATCTACCACAAATATCACACTTAAACACATGTATTCTACGAAAAACATTTGGCAAACTAGAATTCTTTTTTCATATCAAAGCAAAACTTTGCCAAATGGCCAAACTAACCCCATAGATCACATTTATACACACATGTATGTTTATGATGAGAAATGGGTGCATGTGTGTGTGCAAAATGTGATGATGAAGCTTGATGAGATGCACAAGGAGGATTAAAGTGCAAAATGTGATGATGAAGCTTGATGAGATGCACAAGGAGGATTAAAGTGAACCTTAGTGGGGTTATGTGCATCATAGATGAAGCTTGATGAGATGCACAAGGAGGATTAAAGTGAACCTTAGTGGGGTTATGTGCATCATAGCAAACTCTAGCAAGATGGCATTTACGATCGCAATTTGTGCATTTGTAGACTTTGCTATACATGTGTGCATGATGAATAGGATGTTTAGATGTTTTAGCATGAGACTTAGCGCACATGTTCATAAGCTTATCATGATTAACAATACATATTTTAAGGGTTGAATCTAAAGATAATATGCGATCCTTAACATGATTCAACTCATCATTATGCATACAAGTATTGTTATTAGAAGTAGAACATATATAGTTATTTATAAAAGAAGCAGTATCATTCTTTATGTTCTCTACTTCTAACATGGCATCAATCTTAGCAGAAGCAGTATCATTCTTTATGTTCTCTACTTCTAACATGGCATCAATCTTAGCATGAGATAGGCTAGCAGTGGATGATGATAATTTCTCATTTTCTAATTTTAACATATCATTATTTTCTTTAAGAGCTACATTTTCTTGAGAAATGATATCAAAATTAGAAGCTAGCTTCTCATGATCGGATTTCAAATTATCATGCTTGCTTTTTAAATCAATAAAATCTTTATACAATTTGTTAAAGGCATGCAATAATTTTTCGGAAGCACGAGTAAGTTTATCACTAGATAAATCATTAATGGATTCGGACTCATAAATCTCACTAGGGCTATCGTCTAGTGGCCGTGTGCATGATGCTCCATATGAACTTAAAGCCGGATCTGCCAAAGCTTGTTGGATCACCTCCAAGTCCCCTTGATGTGCTTTAATAAATTTTCATAAGGTATATACACTATCAAAATGAACAAACTTGTTAGACATAGATGAATTAAAAGTATTTAGCAAATATTCTAACAAAATATTGTTCATTGTAAATATTTGATGATCATTTTTATTCCACTTGGATTTCTCTGAAGTGAGCATAATGTAAGCATCATCTATAATTTTCCATAAATCAAAGTGTTTAGATTGAACAAAAAGTTTAAATCTAACTAATTTTCCATAAATCAAAGTGTTTAGATTGAACAAAAAGTTTAAATCTAACACACCATTGGGCATAGGAAAAATTATCTAATCTAGGAGCAATATTAATGGCATAACCTAAACCATGCACATCCATAATGTAAAAAGCAAGTAAGATATAAAAATTAAAAATTAGATTAGCACAAAAAGATAACTTGGATCTTTAACTCAAGGCGATTAGACCTTAAATCAAAGAGCACCAAGCTCTGATACCAATTGTTAGACCCTAGAGGGGGGTGATTAGGGTCTAATTAAAACTAATACAAATATATTCTTGCAAGATAGATATACAAGAGTTATAAGCAAGAATAAGCAATATGAATAAAAAGATATATCCTAGCAAAGAGGTAATATATGCAAGGATATATAAACTAACACAAGGGTAAAATAAACATAAACAAGATAAGAGTGATAGTGTAAATAAACAATACAAACACACAATATGATCACGGAGTTCGGATCTTCCATCCTACGTCTCCGCTCCCCACTCCCGGGGAGAAATCCACTATCACAACCGGGTTTTCTACGCTCACCCGAATAACGTTTACACCTCACAATGGTGGTTTTCAACGTTAACCAATCAACGTTCACTCCTCACACTCGGTTTTCTAGCTCACCGAAAACTTTACAACACTAACAATGTAACAATAAATATGTTCTCTATAATAGATGAGAACTCAATGAAAGCTCACACTCAATTATTAAAACTCTCACCAATCCAAATATACTATGTATGAAAATACAATAAGCTCAAGTGGGTGGGTGTAACAATGAGTAAAATCAAATCAAAACTAAACTCAAATTAAAACTAGCTTTAATAATATGATAATCAAACAAATAGATATAAAGCTAGAAATAGAGTTTAGAAAACTTCTCAATAGATCAAGAGGCTGAGAAGAAAGGTTGGATGCTCAAACACCAATGGTTGATCTCCTCAAGCTCTTGTGAAATTGATATCACAAAACAAACTCTCAATTTGCTTAAAAGCTTTTTAAACAAAACTTAAACCAAATACAAACCCTTGTTAAAACTTGTACAAAACTTAAACCAAATACAAACCCTTGTTAAAACTTGTTTAAAACACTCTCTTGGGTGTAGAAAATAGTTATGGCAAAGGTGTATATATAGGGTAGAAGAAAATAACCCAAAAAATCTCAAAAAACTACTAAAAAACCAAAAAACAGAAGTTACCATTACTGTTCAACAGCTGGATACTACAGTAACGGCGGTTGACCGCGCTGCAGTGCTGTCGACCACACTGTTCACGAACAGTTTCTGTTTTTGACAAATTCTGGAATTTTGCGTATTTAATTTTGTAAAATCAATTAAAAATAGTAAATCAACTCCAAAAATCATGAAAATTTGAGAGAATGTTCTAGACATGTAGATAAACATGTTAGAGAAAGAATTTCTAAAATATCACTTCCCAGTTAAGAGAAATAATTGTTTAAACATAGATATACAGTTTCTAAAAAAACTGCTAAAAACTCGATTTTGTAAATTCAATTAAAAATAACAAAACAACTCCAAAATTAGTAAAACTTAGGGAAATGTTTGTATATATGAATATAAACATGTAAACAAAGAAATTTTTTGAATCACATTTTCCAATTGTAAAAACGTATATGTTTTGCAAAAACATGCACGAACATGTGCACGAATATGAGCTTATTAAAAACTTGATAATGTAAATTCAAATAATCATAACAAATTAATTCCAAAATTGATAAAACTTTGGAAAACATTTACAAACATAAAATTGAACATGTTAGAAAAAGAATTTCTCAAATTGAATTTCCCATTTATGAAAACTCATGTATTTTGCAAGTGTGTCCAAAACATAAAAATGTGATGTACATGAAATTTGATGTTTTGACATAAATAATATTTTGAAACCCTATGAAATGATTTTATAGACTTAATGAAATATGTATACAATGATTGTTAAGTTCATAAACTAAAACTTGTGTATATATATATAACTATATATATAAAAAACAAATACGTGTGTGTATATATGATTGAACTTAAAGTACTAACACACATAATATAAAACCTAAACTAAATATACCCAAGTTTGATTGATCTTCGATATAGCTCAACTTGGTACTCTTGCGGATGAAGCTAGAACTTAGATCTTCAATTTAAATTGCATAGGCTTCACTCCACAATTCCGCCAACCTCCATTTGATATGATCGTGAATGCTCGATTCCATCCATCCTCCAACTTGTTGTTTGTCTACAATAAATAGAATTATACAAACACTAGACAAGCAACATTAGAAGTAAATTGTTTATTAAACATCATCAAAACATGAAGGCCAACATTTATATCATCCTTAGTTTCATATCCTTGCATATTAAGCGTTGAATGTCTATTTTTCTAGGATATTTGTTAATAAGATTTTAAATAGCATTAAATTGAATTAGATTAGCATAAACCCTATTCACCCCCCCCCCCCCAAGATTTTAAATAGCATTAAATTGAATTAGATTAGCATAAACCCTATTCACCCCCCCCCCCCCCCCCCCCCCCCCTCTAGGGTTCTTTCCTAGTGGCATTAGGGCCTAACACTGTTGATTTTGGTGTAGTTTGAGGTGAAACAGTTTGCAATTTCTTTTGGGATATAGGGTGTGGATGGCTTATAATACGGGTAGGTGATTTGTTCTTCTATAATCAGGGCTGCAATTATGTTTTTCTTTTCTTTTTCCTAAAAATTCATTGTATCTTCTTTTGATTGATTAGTGTTGGTTAGTTAACTTGGTGGCTTTTAGTTTGCATTTGAATTCTTGATTTAATGGTTTCAAGTTAGTTTGAACTGAAATTATGTATGTTTTTAGTTTGCTTTTGAATCCTTGTTTCAATGGTTTCAAGTTAGTTTGAACTAAAATTATGCGTGTTTCACTGATAGATGATTATTCAAGCTGAAGTTATGCAACCTTAATTCATCCTTGATATTTAGGCTAGTGAACTATATATACATATTAACGAAATAGGAAAATAATCATAATATCATAGCCGAAATAGGGGAAAATAATCATACTATCTTTGCTTAAAATCATACGGTGGCCCATGACATGGTTGTAGGGGGGAGGGGGTTACCGGCTACGAGACACATTGGACTCGATGGTACTAATTTATAGATCAGATAAAAAAGTTTTGGTGATGTATTTGACTAAAAAAGCTACTAATTTATAGATCAAATGAAAATGTTTTGCTGGGATGTATTGGACTAAAAACGTTTAGAGGGTTATATGTAATAAGCCTTAAAGAGACCAGAATGAGGGACTAAATTGCGAAACCTCTTAGAATTTGAGGAAGGTATGAGCAATTTCAATGATTGCACGAACTATGGAATTATCGAAGACTTGAAGGACTAATATATAAAGAACCCAAAAGAATAACATATATGGCCCTCTATAGAAAATTACATAGGGATAAGTGACATTTATAAAGTTAAGAGAGTTATCTTATAAACATTTTTACTTAAAAGGTTTGTGAAATTTATCCTAAATTAAAAAGGACCCACAAAACCCCTCTAAAACTTTGTTTCTTTCCTTGAGACCTAAAACTTCCCCCCCCCCCCAAAAAAAAAAACCCTCTAACTCTAAATAATGTGAGGTAACCTAGAAAACATTTTATTTTCCGTAGAAAAACCAACCAACAAACGTCTATTGTAATTCCAAGATCTAATTACCAGTTCAATCCATTCTCCCCTTCTTTTTTCTAGGGCTTACCTTCTCGTTATTTTCTTGCTTTTTGGAGGGTTTATATGGGACAAGCTAAAAGTTTTGGGGTTTTTGTGGGAAAAAAAGTTAAGGAGAGCTTGAAAGAAATGTTCCAAAGTTTGGGGTGTAATCTTTTAAAATTTGTCCAGTTAAAAATATAAAAATTAAGGGGAAAACATAAAAATAGCAGCCGGGAATCGGATGGATCGATTGTACATATTATACATGCACGAAGCTCACATCGTCTTCGGAATCTGGTCCGAGCCATTCACAAGCCCATGACTTCACTTAACCTGACAGCACCACCTCTGGTCCAGACACTTACCATCGGCCCCACATGTCATCCGCTCTCCCTCACACCCCCTTTCTTTCAAAACTCCAGACAAACACATTTCTTCTTCTTTCCAAAATTCCACTGGAACTCCAGATCTAATCTAGGGGTGGAAGTGAACAGAATAATTAATAAAAAGTTTGGTTATTATTCGTCCAAATATTCGATCAAGTTTGATTCGGGTGTTCATTTAGTACTAAACAAATATTTTTTAATATTCGGTTTATAAATAAATAAAATTTAACAAAAGGTATGTCCGATCCGAGAGTCCATTAACTATTCGATTAGTGTTTACATTTTAGTCTTATTAATTGAATTTATTGCAAATATTACTTATCTAAAATTTTATTTACAAATGCTATCCATATAAATAGGTAAGAGAGGATTCTAGGGCTATGGTTTTCACTTTTCTCCTTGAGGGGCTGTTTGGTTAGCTTCCTAAAATCAAAGAAAAGGAAATTAACCTAGGAAATCTTTAAAATATTATTTTCATCCGTTTCCATCATTAAAAATCACCCACATCATCCAATAATATGGTGACAACTCATCTCATCTCATGTTCTTTCTTACCTTTCTTACTTTTGAAAATAAACCAAACATAAGAAATGAGTCACATCATCCAACTCATCTCATCTCATCTTTAAAAATCACCCACATTATCTAATAATATGGTGACAACTAATCTCATCTCATTAAAATTTTATTTCCATCCATTTCCTAAAAAAAATGAAATTGGTTTCCTTAAGTATGAGTCATATTATCCAATAATATAATGACAACTCATCTCATCTCATCTATTTTTTTAGTTTTGAAAATGAACCAAACACAAGAAAAGAACATATTATAGGAAATAGATTTCTTATAAATCATTTCCTTATTTTTTTAGCCAACCAAACAACCTCAAAACAAGTTTTCTTAGGGGGTGTTAGTGAATTGAGATATTTTCATGTAAAATGGGATAATTGTTAAAGTAGAATAATTTTTCGCTAGTGGAATATTTTAGTGGGATAAATAGGAACAATTTTTTGAAGCGGGATATTTTGATAAAATAACATGAGATAAAGTTTTATAATCATGAAATATATATTTATGCATTTTGAAGATATAAATACTATTTGTGTATTTTAAACTTACTATTATTAATTAATAATTGCTTATAAGAATGTTCTTTACTATTAAATAACTTTTGGTTAGACTATAAGATATTAACAAGTATTATTATAATGATGGTCTAATGATGGTGATAACCATAATAGGAAAGAAGTAAAGAAAAAGAAAGAAATATAAAAAATAACAAAATAAATATGAGTGCTAGTTTTTTACCACCTAGTTCCAAGCTAAAACTTGGAATAATTTGAGAGGCTAGAACTCTCATTTTTGTATAGAAAAATAAAAAAAGTGGGATTTGTTAGAGTTCTACTTGACTAACACTGTAAAATCTTGTTCTAGTTTTATGTCTATGTGACTAATACCTTATAAATTTATCACACAGATTATCCCAGTTCTAATTTTAAGTTCTAGGTGACTTACCTCCTTTAAAAAAGCACAAACATCATCTAATAATATGGTGACTTTTAAGAAGTAAAAAAAAAAAAATCATTTATAGGAAATCAATTTCCTATTTTTTGATTTATTTTTTTAAGCCAAACAAACAGCCCCTAGGTTTCTATCAGCCGCCGCGTCCTCCTCCAGATCTGACTCCATCTCGGCTCCTCTCTCTCTCCCCTAACTCCAAGCAGATGGGCTCGTCTCTCCTCTTTCTCTCTCTCCTCTCTCCTCTCTCCTCCTTCAGATCTGTGACTCCAAGCGGATTCTAGAGCTCGGGTTTTCACTGTTCTCCCTCGAAGCTGGTTCCTCACTCCTCCCTCAAAAGCTCGTCGTCCCTCGAATCTCGTCGTCGAATCCTCCGTCGAAGCTCCGTCGAATCTCTCACACCCCCTTTCTTCCGAAACTCCAGGCAGACGCATTTCTTCTTTCTTTCCAAAATTCCACCCGAACTCCAGATCTAATCTTAACCAAACCTTCCATTTCCCAAGATCAAGAGAATATCCAATTCCGAAGATCTCCAAGAATTCCACCGTTAAACCTTGAGGAATTCTGCTCTCATGTCGGACAGCGAAGAGGACGAGCTCCTCCAGATGGCGCTCAAGGAACAAGCCAACCGCGATGTCAGTTATCAGAGACCTTCGTCGAAATCGTTGAAGCTAGTAGTCAATCTCGTCTAGGCTCCCGTCGCGGTCAACTGCAGGAGCCAACACAGGAACCCTAACCCTAGAATGAGCTCCGCCTCTTCGTCCAATTCGAATAAGAGAGGAGGTGGAGGAGGAGGAGGAGGAGGAGGTGATGATGATGATGATGATTCTGAGGTGGAGATGCTGAGCATATCGTCGGGAGACGAGGAGGATTCGTCGAGAGAGATCGGGATCCAGCCACAGAAGAATCGGGTGAGGAGGCCGTCGAGGGATGATGGTGATCGAGGAGGAGATGATGGAGGGGAGCCTAGGACTTGGAAGCGGGTCGATGAGGCTGAGGTGAATTAATACCTTTCCTTTATGTTTTAATGTTGGAATGAGTTAGATTAGCTGAATTAATACCTTCCCGTTTACTGCAAAGCCGACCCGACTAATAATGTAAAAAAGCACTACCTCTAAAGTTTTCCCAAAGTTCTACTCCTTTCTCTATTCTCCCTCTAGTTCAAACTTAGTGCCTGTGACGAATGTCTTCGGCCTTCGTCGACGCTCTCTCTACAAGCTCCCTGACGGTCACCTCGAAGCTCTTAAGCATTCCCTTTGAAGCTCTCCTGTGAAACAGATTAGTCGAAGGTTCTTGGTAATATTTTTTATTTTTATGAATTCTATATATTTTAACAAATGATAAATAATAATATATATTAAAATTAAAAAAATAATTCCGCATAATCTGATTAAAGGGCGCATAATCCGATAAATTGTTAAGCACTCTCGGACCGCTCACATGATAAAATCGTGTTTTTGAACATTGGTGAGTAGTACAATAAGAAAGGATTAAAAGTTTCAACAAAAATAAAACCCAATAAACGAGACATGAGTGGTTTAATATCCTCTCTGTTACCTAGGCTTTCCCAAGGCTCTAGCTATTCAAGTGTTACTTCCTTACCTTCTTCATGATATTTTACATGATTGCAAATATTGTGTCATGGAAGAAGATGAAGAACTGTTATATCACGAAATACTCAAAATAAGAAAAATTGTAGTCTTTGTGAAAATGGACTGTCGTGTTGTCACTGCTCCAGTTAGTTAGATGAAAAGGTACAATCTTTGTACACAAAGATGTCATGACACTCATAGAGGTTAGTTTGAGTAAACCTTGCTGGAAGGCATCTTGGGCACTAGCATATAAAGAGGTGGGTTAAATATGTTCTCTTTTAGAGTCAGTAGATAGTAAAATGGTTAGTCAACACTGAAGTTCTAAAACACAGTTTCATTATACGTACAGTCCAATATCAGGACACACTCAATCGGATTATGTGGCTATTAATCGGACCATGCAGCATTATGCGTTTTTGAAATTTTTAATATATATTATTTATTCCATATAAGAATATAATAATTCATGAAAATATAAAGACTGTAAAATGGTTAGTCAACACCCAGGTTCTAAAGCACGGTTTCACTATACATAACTCAATCTGATTATGTGGTGATTAATCGGATCATGTAGGACTATGCGTTTTTGAAATTTTTAATATATATATTATTTATCATCTATAAAAATACATTAATTCATGAAAATATAAAACATACCTAGCAAAGACTAAATAATCTCCCAACTATTCAACACTTAAAAGTAAGACTTTTAAAATTTCATAAACTAAAATTACTTCCATATGTTATAAAAATTTCAAATACTAATAAATTCCTCATTTAGTCTTCCTCATAATCCTTGCGGTGATTGGTGGTGGAACGATGGGAGATTGCAGCGGTCAGCGTTGACACTGTGTGATAGTGATCGACAACTAGTGTTAGTGGAGTGGGGGCTGTGGGAGTGACTAGCTTTAGTTGGAAGTAGCGTATTATTTTTTAGGTAATTAAATGCAGTTTAGGTCAGATATATTATGCACCAGCATAATGGAATTTCATTACGTTGGCGCATACCCTTTAACCGCTCAGTTGTTCGGGTTTCCTACATAATCGAGCGGGTTTCATCTACCCACACGTTAGGAGTACTTGGGCGAGTACTCGGATGGGTAGAGTGTGTTATTAAAAACTGGTCAACACATGTTGAAAATTTTGAAAAATAAAGCCCATCACTTCTCATACAATTTTGAACATGAACCCTCAAATTAATATAGAAAATTCATTCTTAAAAGGATAGTGTTAAATCAAAGTGAAGTCTTATAAAAAATTGTAAGTTATGAAAAGAGTGAAATATGTCATCTCAAGCTTCCATTAACGAATAGAAAAAATTTTCTAAATGAAAATTCATTTCTAAACTTCTTTTTATAACTGATATCTTTAAACAACATAAAATCTATAAATATTAGAAAATACTCCTAGAGTCAAATAAAAATGATGTTTATGGTTAGAATGAGTCTAGCACCCTAGGAGGTATATATCAACTTTGTGTGGAAATTTTATCTTTTTATGCATAGTTATTGGAAATTTTATCGTTGTATGCATAGTTGTTGGGAACATGGGATGCTATAGCGATCCGCAACCCAGTATCAATCATTCTGGATGTGCATTCCCCGTTTTATAATTCAAACCAAATAAAATTTTGAAAAAGCAACTATTTTTCAAAATATTATACAACAAAAGGCATGAGAAATTAAGCAAATAAAGTATGAATACTTTACTTGCAACATGATTCCCAAGGTTCACCACTGATATCAACTAACATCTTTCTTGAATTTGACTCTTGCAAAACCTCTAACACTTAAATTTAAAAACTAAAACTAAAGCGTACCACGTTCCCTAGCTTTTCGTGTAACCAATTCCAAATAATTGGCATACTGGTCTCCCATTCCTATCCCATGAACCAGACAGAATCGTGTTCCATGCAACTATAGTTATATGTATGTACATACACAATCAAACACAAGGTTCATGCAATTTTAGGTGCCAGTCAATGGATGCCAATATATACATCATTTTCGGAAACATGAAAAATTCTACCTGTAAGTAAACAACTTGGTCAATGCTATAATTCTCGATCCAACTTTTTATTAGTAAATGATCTTGTAGAGCAATGCTAGACTTCCACTTAATTTTAGTTCAACAGTACATTTAATTGGCAACTATTTTATGTTTTAAATTTATTAAACATGGAACTCACCAATCTTATATTAAAGTGTGAGGTAATAGGATGAACTCAAACCATGAATCCAAGAATGTCCCCATTTTGGAGTGTGACAAGCAATAGATGTGTATTGAGATGTACCTCTCCAAAAACTTCAATATACATGGACCAATAATCAATTAATCCAAGAAATTGATCATACATTTGTTTTTTTTATCTCTTTTTTGACTTTTTAAGACATAGGTCTCTGCCACTATTTTCCCACAATGGGTTTTACTAGTTAAGATTCCCCGTGATTAAACTGTAAATGTATCAATTAATTTTCTTATTATTTGTGATATGTCAAAGCTCTTCGTTAGTGTACTTTTAAGGTCATCTGTCATCAGATATTATATAGATTCGGAGCCTGAAGTTCATAATAGAAATATTATAATTGAAATACTACTTCATTCTTCGTTGAATTTTCTACGGAGAAACAGTTCTCGCACTTTATAGATGTGTTACTTATTTTATTCGTATCCCTAGCTTTATATAAATTGAATTAGTATTTTTGTTCTTAAATGGATTGATCAATTTCATGGCATATATTCTGCATGAATATTACGTATTCCGTTGTGTCCATAATATACGGAACTCACAAAGAACAACAAACCCTTGTACGGACATGAAACTGAAAGGTTGTTGTCCCCTTATTTTCTCTCTTCTGATCCATCAACACCTTAAATTTTGTAAGGGTTAGGTCTACTAGTTTTTTTATATCATTTCCAGCTCCTTCTGATATTGTTATTTGGAAAATCACATTGCTAATTAAATCGTTATGATGCACTGAAGTCATTGCTCATGCTTAATGTATTATCCCTTCATTTGATGAGATGAACATAGAATTTTTACCCATTTAATTTTTTTCAGCTTGCTCGAAGGGTTCGTGAGATGCGTGAGACAAGGGCTACACCTGCCACTCAAACTATTGACCCAAGAGCAGCATTAGCTCGAAAGGGCCTCACCAACTTGCAATCCTTACCTCGGGGGGTGGAGGTTTTAGATCCACTGGGGCTAGGGTAAGTTTACAAGCATGCAACTGAAATGCATATTATTTTTGTCCAAATTATTGCCGATATTATCAAACATTTTTTAATTTGTATTAGACATTTTAATTGCATTTTTTCATGCTTCGGCATGAATTTTTGGTTTTTAGCAATTTTCATATTTCAGCATGCAATTTCTACACTCCTTTCTGTAAATTACTGTTGCAACAGTTCCTTCAAAAACTCTTCTTTCTTGAATTCTTGGTATCTATCTCTTCACTACCTCAGCTATATCTTCCTCTGCTTGTTTACCATAAACATATCTTATTACATGATTAGAATTTTTTAATGTTTATATTTCACTTAGAATTGATATCTATATACATCCAATGTAATACTCCAATATTTACTAAATATTCCTGTATTTGCCATACTATATCTAATTTGTCCATCCAAGATAACTCCGATATCTGTTACTAGAACGCTCTTTATCTGAGCGTGTGTGGATATATATATATATATATATATACTATATATATATATATATAGATAATATATATATAATATATAATATATATAATATATAATATCATAATATATAATATATAATCGAGAGAAAAATGGGATATGCTTCGCGACCAAGCCACAAAAGAGTTGTATGCTTGGTAGTGAGCGCTGACATAATTCCCTCTACTTCATTCAAATAGTTGCATATCCCCATGATTCCTCAACCCATTAAATGCTGATCCCCATTTGACATGAGTGAGGATTGTGCCACCTCACTACCAAGCCACAAAATTTGTGCCTTGGCTACACAGCTACCCATGTTATTATACTATATATCATATATATATATATATAATAATTACCCCTAATATTATATATCCTCATAAATTATATATATAATATATATAATATATATAATGCCGCATACCAGATATATACATATGCATATAGATATTTACATATGTAGACATATAGACATACATATAGATATATAGACATATAGATATGTATATGTATATATATATATATAGGGTTTGATGGTTGTGAGGTGGTGGCTCATTTAGCAAAATGAGCTACTAAGAGATGAAATAGTGAGGTCCACACCTTTTGATGTGACAACTAAGGTGGACCAAATCACTTGTGTATTTCTTGATAGCGCGTTTTGCAAAATGAATTGTCAGCTCATACTCATTTCCCCCCATATATATATGTACTTATGTATACATCTACGTTTTAGGTCCCTGTATATTATGTATATAGTTTTCTCAGCTAGAAATTTGACATCAATGTTATATGATTGATTTCAACTGGATTGTAGTTGTAGATCATAAAATATAATGTACTATGTGAGGATTTTGCAAAAATTCTCACACCTAACTCTACTCTTGGCCTTATCTTGTTTAGCTATGGAAGGTTTTTCAAGATTCCTTCCTTAAAAATAAACTTCTAGTTATTTCTTGAGTTCATTAGAACTTAAGGTATATGCATTATGATGTGCACAATTTTTCCACTTGGTATAAGATGTTCACATAGTAACACTTTACATAGGTAAAGCGGGATTCCCGTGGTGGCATGACATGTTCTAGTGGAATTGAACCTTATTTGGTACTATAGTCCTCCAAGCTTCCAACTAGTTTTGGAATTATACAATTTTTAACACCTGGAGCGAGGACTTTCTGAGAAATTGCACATCTTATCACTACTCTTGTTCGCAGACCCTTAACTATGTACTTTTCACCATAGCTCTGATTTTTTTTACTTTATAAAAATTTATTATATACTTGGTATGTGACAAAATTTCCTCACCTTGGATCTCTTTCAATCAAGAGGCTTTTCCTTGCTTCTAGTTAAGGATGGGTATGTAAATTCAAAATTTGTTTTTGATCGTTTTTAAATTACAAGGTTTGCTTCTAGAGAACTCATGCGCAGGTGGCATGACAAACATCAAGAATGGAGAGAGCCAGTGTTGTAAATAGCGGCCAATAGCGGGGCTATAGCGGCGCGAATAGCGGTCGCGGCCCTTCAGCGCTATGCGTAGGGGTTTCGCGGCTGGCTTAAGCGGGAAAATCCGTTATTCATTCGAATAGCGCGTAAAAACGGATTTTAGCAGGTTAAAAGCGGGTTTTCGAGGTTACAAGCGGATTTTCGCGGTTAAAAGCGGATTTTTGTTGTTAAAAGCGGCTAAACCCGCTAAACCCGTTATCACACATATTATGATGCTATATTTATTGGATTTCTTCATAGTTTCATTCATACAACAAGCTTATTAATTGTTATTTATTGATAATACAAGAAATTTATAACTAATTGAATTTTTAGATTTTTTTATGAATTTTCTTATTATTTAGGATATTTAAATATATTTAAATTTGACCGCTATTTGACTGTGCGCTATTTGCCGCGATTTCGCCGCAATAGCCCGATATAGCCTTAGCGGTACCTCGCCGCGACGCGCCGCGATCCGCTATCAGCAACCTTGGAGAGAGCACATCTAGAGGAAAACCAAGTATTTAAGAACCCAGAATATATCCATCTATTGTATCAACATATATATATATATATATATATATATATATATATATATATATATATAATATATATATAATATATATATATTAATATATATATATATACTATATATAATATATTATATACAATACACACACATATTATATACATATATATGTACGATTCTATTATATGACATATATAGATACAGTATGTCTTATAACATTATATGATGCGGCCGTGCGCATATATATAACGAAACTATTTCTGAGCCTGATAGTTCATTTGCAAAAGGGAGAATGGCCAACACATTGCCATGTGAGCCTACACCAATGTACGCAAGAGGGGGACGGTTACATCGGGCATATGCTTTGGGCAAATCCATTTGACCAAAAATGTTTGTCAGTTCATAGTATAATTTTCTATATATATATAAGGTATATTATGTACAACTAATACTCATGCATATATATATTTCAATCTATATGGCAATATATATATATTTACATATATTGGATTTACTATATTATTTATATAATATATATATATGTATATATATGTGTGAATATATATATATACATATACATATATATATATATATATATATATATATACACACACACACACATATTAGTTCCTAAGGCATAACTAGCTTCGTTATGCCACTTGCAAAAAATGCAGATTTTGCAATGAAATTGGACGACTTTGTTCATCTTGATGTACATCTTAAAATGTCTACAAATATAAAATCATGTGTGTTGTACGCAAGGTTTTAAATGTCGGTTATCAGGGGTTTATCGGACGGTCAAAATTCTTATCGGATAGCGGAAATCAGGGATATATCGGGGATAAGTAGTATTTATCAGAGTAATATACTAGCAAATAATAAACAAACATAAGCTTGAAAAATAATATAATGTTAGTCAAAATGGAATAATAAACTAGCAAATAATAAGATAACATCAAGAATGAAGAACCATCTACGTATCTACATAATTATTGTTTAATCATGAGATTCATAAACTAACTTACTAAGTTGATATTTAGTAGTTATGAGCCATTATCAATATCCATAAACAAACATAAGCTAATCACCAATCAACCAAGTTCCAAAAGCAACAAATAGTTCATAATTTGTAAACATTCAAAAAGCAAATCCAAAAGAAAGTAAAAGCTCCCAAATCCTACTTATCGGCCGATAAAGCCGATATTTAGAGCCTACTTATCGGCCGATAAGTACCTTTATCGCCGATAACTCGCCGATAAACCTCAAAAAACGATAACCGATTAAAAATCCTACTTATCCTAGCGGAAAGCTCCCAAATCCGATAACTCGGCGATAATATCGGATTATCGGCCGATATTTAAAACCATGGTTGTACGTATATTACATAAGCCCCAAGTAGTCATAAAAAATAACGGATTTCTAACAACACAACAAGAAAGACCTCTTGATGCATGAGTTAGGTATTCCAAAGGACGATCCATTCCATTCATTATGATCTAAATGTCTCAAAACATGTATAAATAAAAAACCATGATGTTTCAATACTTCTAAGACATACTTTTCATTGTCTCTTTAGTTGTATTGATGGAAATTGTTAATTTTACAATCAATCGATACGTGATTAATTATAACCCAATATACTTAATTTTTTATTTATATACTGTACAAAACATGTAGATCACAATATACTCCTATAATAATGGTAGAGTAAGGTGTGCCCCCGGACGGATGGAGTAGCTATCGGCACAACCCTTAATGCAATGAATTTTTTGAGGAAAAAACAAGATGTTTCTTTTGTCTCTAGGCGATCAGAAATTAAAGAAATGGTTGATATATTCAAGATAATTACATATTTAGAAAATACCATCTCAATTCATCCTATTTCATCATATTTGAGATGTGATCTAGTTCTGAAAGAGGAACCAGATATGGAGAGTTCTTATAAGATTTCATTCTTGAACAAAAATCCATTTTTGGATTTATTCCATCTATTCCATGTCCACTCTTCAATTGTAGGCTGAGCTCGTCTCATCAGGGAGCTCACAGCTTTTTATCCATGAATGAATAAGTAGCACAAAGACACAACCAAGAAGAGAGAGAGACCAATTTCTAATAGATAAGATCATGCAGCTAATGTTTTAAATATCGGTTATCGGAAATATATTGGATAGCCAAAATTCATATCGGATCCTAGTTATCGGGATATATCGGGGATAAGTAGTAAAAATCAGAGTGTTATATTGGATGGTGATGATATATAATATAATGTCTTAAAAAGTAATCTAAGCACATTAAATGAAATATAAACATACTAATATGTAAATAACAAATGTTTAGGATCATTTACCAATTGTTTTTATTTAGTGGAAGCTAAATAGAATAGGATAGTATTGTTTTTGTTTAGTGTATGCGGGTCAAATATGGAAAAGAGGGTTTTTTTTGTCTCCAAACGTGAACTAGTTCACTTAGAATGTAAATTGTAGAAAATCGGGTGATTTTAGCTTACGAAAAATCGGCCGCTTTATCGGATTTACGCTGGTATATCGGGAAAAACCAGCCCAAAACTATATGCGGTATATTTTTACAAAAAACATATCGGCCATAGCCCAAAACCTATATATTGGGGATAAATCGATAAAATCAACCTATATTTAAAACATTGCATGCAGCTATATTAATTGTACAGTCTCTCATATAAAGAGATGCTTTTACAGCCAAAGCAGTAAGGTTTGGACGAATCCACTAAAGCAGAAAGGCCTGGGGATGCAGTTCCAACAAGGTCTGATTAGGAATCTTCTCGGACACATTATTCATTCAATAACCACTGGTTGAAGGTTGATTCCCAACAAGAGCAACCAGTTCAATAAGATAGGTAAATGTCAACTCTTGTTGACTCGGCCGTGATTGCTGACGTGTAATTGAAAGAGAGTACCCCAGGGGGATCTTCTCTGTCCTATGCATGCTCTTTATAAGAAGGAAGATCTGCTCTCATTTTTTTCGCTACTCTTTCTCTTGGCAAAGTCCTCCCACTATTTATAGTTATAGAATTCATTCCTCTTCTCCTGCAGCAATAGATGCATCCGTTGCTAGTTCATCGGGAGAGGGATATTTTATATAATAATTTTTTTTGACAACATAAGAGAGTGGGCAAGCAAAAAAGAATTGGCCTGAAAGCAAGGGAATCAATGATCTACGGTGAATTGGATTATGAGAGAGAGATTGGAACATCATCTAATTCTGATCTTCACAGTCTTCACTCTTCCTAATGTTGTCACACGAATTGCTCAATAATATGATGAGATGGTGAAATGAAATTTTATTGTGAGATGGTCTAATTGGCTCATCAAATTCATGATTCGTATCATACATCTAGTTCAAAACATCATCAAATGTATATGGTGAAATTTTCACAAAGTTTGGAATATGAATCAAACTAGTTTAATATATTGATTTTTCAGACAACTTATTAGCTGTCCATTTTGCACACTGCGAAAATAATAATGAGAAATTTCAAAATGATATAATTTTTTTTTACATATAAATCGTGATGAGTGCAAATCATGATGGACGGTGCCGATCATCATTCCGGGTAGTCCATTGGGTCATCTCATGATAAGAATTTCAGCTCACCATCTTATTTTATCATTTTTTTAATACACACATATATACAGTGTTTTTTAATACACACATATATACAGTGTTGAATATTAACTATCAGCAGTCGGTCCACGTCCGTGTTATCCATGTCTCTTTGCTGCAGAGTAGGGATTTATTTCCTCTACCTATTTTGTTACTGTTATTTTGTTACTGAAAGCATAGTCAATATGGTTTAGACTTGGGTTCATTGTGATTTTGCTGCAGTTTCCTTACTTCATGTTTAATTGCCTTACATAACTGTATATTGCTTCTCTTTACTTGGCAATATACTATGATATCTGATTAACATTGATTCATCCTGTCATTAACATGAATGTTTTGCTTCCTTCTTGCAGGGTAATAGATAACAAATCATTAAGGTTGATTATAGATTCTTCAGTAAGCTCTCCAGTTTCTAGAGAAAAAGATACTTTAGACCCCAATGAACGAGGTACTCAAATCTTGGCTAAAAATAATAAAGTAGATTGAGTTAGATATTTCATTGTGGAATTAACAATGTTAGGATTTGTAAGTCCAAAAAGTACAAATCATAGTTGATGTCCTGCTCTCAACTTTTTCTGCAATGTTAACAGAAATCGTTGAGTGACTGCTTAATAATAATCCCATTACTGGTGTATCTAAATGCTTATGGCAAGTTGCAATCCTTCTAAATGTAACATATCTTTTGCTCTTGTTATTTGCAGAAAAGGTAATCTACACCTCACCAGATTTTGATCCCAAAGTTTTTCTTTCGCGGGTTCACCAAGAGACAAGTGCTGCTGATTTAGAAGCTGGTGCTCTTACTTTGAAAACTGATCTTAAAGGGAGGACAAAGGAAAAGAAAAAGTTAGTTAAAGAGAACTTTGACTGTTTTGTTTCATGCAAGACTACAATTGATGGTAAGTTACCAAGTTTCTTAAACTTCAAAGTTATTGCCCTGAAACCTGTATTAGGCAGTTTAAGAGTTAGGTGGGTTGTGGGGAGACCTATCTTTAACTCATGATGTTAGCTATAAATATCTATTTTCTTTTCTTTTGATCTTCCTGTCAAAAGAAAAAAGGCTGTCTCATTATAACATTCCATAATAATCTATTATTTACTATCTGATGTTAATGTTATTTCTGTAACTTCTATATCTTATTCTCCTTTTGATTTTCTTTGTATGTTTTTTAAAAAAATATTCCTCAGGACAGAATTTCTCTGGGATATATAGTTTCCTCCGTTTCCTGTCACCATGTGAAAACATTGATTTTATTTGCAGATATCGAATCAAAACTGAGACAAATCGAGGAAGATCCCGAAGGTGCAGGTACTGCTCATTTGCATGCTGCTACAGAGAAAATCAGTGGAACAGCAAATCGTGCATTTCAGCCTCTTTTTGAGAGACAGGTGGTCATCTAACTTTTATCTTTCAGAAACTTGATACCAGTATCATCATACTGATATCTATTAGTTTATGCTTCTTTGCTTATGTCTTCTGTAATTCAGGTGCAAGCTGAGAAGATCAGATCAGTTCAAGGAATGCTTCAGAGATTCCGTACATTGTTTAATCTGCCTAGTACAATTCGTGGAAGCATCACCAAGGGAGAATATGATTTAGCTGTTAGGGAATATAGAAAAGCCAAGTCAATTGTCCTTCCTTCACATGTGAGTAGACACTCTCATGTTACATTTTGCTGCATTATGATCATGCTATCTGCACATATGTGCAGTTGAATTGCATATATCCATTCCAATGGTTGTCATTTCATTTCAAATTTATTATGCTTGTATGAACCAAGCAGATGCAGATGATGTGAGTGTCAGTCATTTGAAATTTAAATCCATTATTCTTGTTCTTTCTTTCTTTCTTTCTTTTCGATAGATGAGTGTTACTAGTTGACGAATTCTGTACACATGGACTCAATTTCCATGTGCTCTTTTCATTTTTAGTTTCAATTATATAATTGTTTCTTAAATAAGTTATGAGATATTTTTCCGACCTTCAAGTGTCTTAAATTGATGGGCATACTTTTACATTGGTGGGAAGTTGGGAAATGGGTTTTGCTTAGGATATAAATGAACCCGGGCTTAGCATAGCTAAAGTCTTGATCTATTTCATTGACACAAGCGTCATGCACGTGCACACACGGGTGAGTCTAGTTTCTTTGGTTTGTATCTGATTTCTTTGTTCTCTATAAGGTTCATTTTTGGTTGTGGTCATGCTTATAAAATTGAATGGTAATATTTTAAAATTGAATTGTAATATTTCTAAATATTACAAAATAAGGGTGTGGATGATTTTTATTTCAGAAGTTGAAATTCAAATTAGATGGCTTAACCACCAATTCCTCTCTTTTCGTAACATTTTAAAGGGGTTAATTGCATATATACCCCTTAATTCATGGTTATTTGCAAAAATACCCCCCTCAATCTTAGTATTTGCAAAACTACCACTCAAATAATCAGTTTTGAACAAAAATTACCCTCAAAGCAATTAATCATCAACTCTGATAAACTAATTTGCAATTACAATGTAAAAATTATCAACAAAATGGTCATATTTTTATCACCAAGTTGATAATTTGTTGATTTTAGGGGTATTTTTTTCCCATACTTGATGATTTGAGGGGTAGGTTTGCAAATACTAAGTTTTGGGGGGCATTTTTACAAATACCCTTGATTTAAGGGGTATATATGCATATAACCCTCTTCTAAAAGAAAGGAAATCTTAGCTCACTGAATAAGCATGTAGGTAGTTTTTATTTTAAAATTTCAAAGTAAAAAATAGGGACGACACATGAAAAGTTTTTTAAGATGTAAGGCTAACAACAAAGAACAATTTTTCTTAATATATAAATGGGAGTTTTAAACCATTTATTTTTCTATCTCTACCCTTTATGTAGTTTAGTTTGTTCTTTACACTTTCTCAGTTATCTTTTCTTTATTAATGACGTCTTTCACTTGATTCTCGTATTAGTTTAGAACTTTAGTCTCATATTAATTTGACAGACAATGTACGTTGTCAAGATAGTAACCAATGATTTTTTATTTTTTCATAGATATAAGGTCTTCACCTTTGACCACTAAGCTACCCTCTATAAAAATTGAAATACGGATAAATTTCACAAACCCTTAGTAAATTTGTGCGTTTGACCCTACACCCCTAATACCTTTGAAACTTTCACTAAGTCCTCAAAATATGTTGTTGAAAACTCCTAAATTAATTTCGTGAGTTCAAGTGTGGTCAAATAGCCAAAATACCCCCCAATTAATTTTGGAAGAAAGTACCCAATGAGTTTTTAGTTTTGTCACTTAACCCCTAATACTTTTGGCAGAACACCTCTAATAATGACTTTTTATAATTTTCAGGATTTTGTATGTAATTTTTGAATTTTTAGGAGATTGTTTGTATTCTTTGGATTTTGAAAAAGATTGTTCCTAATTTTTGGTTTTTGCAAGGAGCTCTTTGTAATAATGAAATTTTTTCGTGTGGTGTTTTGTCATTTTTGAATTTATAGGGTCTACATAGAATTTTTAGAAGGTTTTTTTGCAATTTTAGATTTTCCAAGGAGGTTGGGGTTTTTATAGTATTCGGATCTTTAAGAGTGTTTGTATTTTTCATATTCTTTCCGGGTTATGTTTGTAGTTTTTGGATTTTATAGGGGGTTGTCTATAATTTTTGAAATTGAAATGGGGTTGTTTGTAATTTTTAGATTTTTCAGGTGGTGGTTTTTAATTTCATATTTTTAGAAGGCTACTTGTAATTTTATATTTTTAGGGGTTGCTTGTAATTTTATGGGCTAATGTGCAAATAAGAATGATCTGAGAGGTATATATTGACCTCGAGGAATAATGTTCATTGTGTAAAATTATGGGATGACGTCGTTATGTGGATAAGGATTAAATGTAATTAATTAAAATGTTTTTTGGTTTTCTAAAATTCCAAAACTTATCGAGGGTTTCAAAAACTTTGGGGGTTTAGTGCCAAACAACCAATTTATTGGAGGTTTAGTAAAATTTATCCTTTAAATAATCAAGGAGGGCCACATAGTCATTCTTTGATATGTAAGGCTAACGGTTAACAACCAAACCCTCTTTTATATCAGGAAACAATTATTATTATGGGTTTAGTGAGAATTTTAAAAATTGAGGGTTTAGTACCAAAACGCCAAACTTGTTTGAGGATTAGTGAAATTTTGACTAAAAAAAAAGGGACACTTGACTATGTTTTGAGATTTAAGGTTAATAGTAAACCACTATTCTCTCCTTTATGTATAAAAGTAAGATAATTAAAAATATGATTATTAGATTGTTTTTAATTATGGATAATTATAATTAGATTAGGTTTACAGAATATTTGACTCTAATTATAATTCCTAATGATGAATACATTTAAATTGGTGAGGATTCTTAGATGAAGATAGAATTAGGTGTCCACATGTCAACTCTTGACAGGATAAGATGTCCATGTGTCAATTTTTTTATATGACAGATGTAAGTTTTTAGTGCCTTTAGGAATACCACAAATTTCTCATTATATATAAAGGAGGGATGTACTTGATGGTATGTTTGATTTATATTGATTTAGTTATCTAAGGTAATTTTGTATTCTTGGGTGGACATTGTAAACCGCTTAAGAATGTATAATGAATTAATATGTGGATATAGTTGTTTTGGAAATATATGAATATGAATAGTATGTATAACATTGGAAAGTGATTATTTTGTCAGCAATTTTGGTATGTATCTTAACTTATTTGTGACTATATATTTGTAACATTTAAGTTAGAAGTTAACATTACTAGGTTATATTAGCATATATATTATGCTGGTTCATACCTTGTACGACTCAGAAACCCCAGAGTCCTAGATTATTAAAAAAACCCCCTCTATTT
>NW_017972591.1:163192-197777 GCF_001876935.1 Asparagus officinalis
TTTGGGGGGGGGGGGTTAGTCACCTAGAACTCAAAATTAGAACTGGGATAATCTGTGGGATAAATTTTTAAGATGTTAGTCACATAGAACCTAAGTTGCATGGAAACGGGTGCTGGTACGGGTGCGGGTGTGGGTACGGGTAGGGGACACGACAAAATTGTAAAATGTAGGGTACGAGGACACGACTATATATATATATATATATAAATATATATATATATATAAATATATATATATATATATATATAAAATTAATAACATGTTGTAATAAATGCATGCATATATTCAAGAAGTGTTCATGAAGTTTGGGTACGGGAAAGTGTCGGGTACGTGTCCGGTACGGGTACGGCTTCATTATAGAAGTACTCGGGTAACATAGGATAGAACTAAAACTAGAACAAAATTTTACGGTGTTAGTCAAGTAGAACTCTAACAAAACTAGAATTGGGATATGGTACAAAATTATCCCCTTTTTTTATTTTTTTATTTTTTTATATAAAAATATGAGTTCTAGTCTCTCAAATTATTCCAAGTTTTAGCTTGGAACTAGGTGGTAAAAAACTAGAACTCATATTTATTTTGTTATTTTTTATATTTCTTTTTTTCTTTACTTCTTTCCTATTATGGTTATTACCATCATTAGACCATCATTATAATAATAATTGTCAATATTTTATAGTCTAACCAAAAGTTATTTAATAGTAAAGAACATTGTTGTAAGCAATTATCAATCAATAATAGTAAGTTTAAAATACATAAATTGTATTTATATCTTCAAAATGCATAAATATATATTTCATGATTATAAAAATTTATCTCGCGTTATTTTATCAATATATCCCGCTTCACAAAATTGTTGTTATTTATATTTTATCCCACTAAAATATCCCACTAGCGAAAAATTATTCCACTTTAACAATTATCCCATTTTGCATGAAAATGTCCCAATTGACTAACACACCCCCTTAATAATTACCGCTAACTTGCTTCAATGACTCTTTATTGTCCTACTATTATCTATCTCAACTTTTAGTATATTGTGTCATATTCCTTCTTCTTGTTGTTTTCCCTGAATCGTTATAGACTGCTTTGCATCAATGAACATATATTTTTGTCAAGTGCACATCACATCAGTACCTCTTGGTACTCTCTTGATACTTGTATAGTATATCTCAAATGAATCCTTTCTTTCAAAATATTTTTCTTTTTCATTGTCAATGTAAATCAATCATTCTTTGGTACTTTTAAATATATACATATGCTTGGCACCCTTCCTCTCTTAATTGTACATTTGACCCTTGTCTACATATGCTTATCTATTTCTATATGTGGTGATCCTTTTTTTTACTTCATTTATTGCAATTTAATTAGATTGAAGATTTATATTGAAATTCTTACATTGGATTCTGTTAAATTGAAGTGATTGTTTTGCATTTATGTTTATGCTTGACATTTTGTATGATGTGGATGCCTCTGTCTCGTATCTGAACCATGTTTTATATCTGTAAGTTTCTTTCTTTATTTTAGGAACAGAATAAATTCTATGCTCAGTATCATCATGTCTGGCTCTTGTTCCTTAAAATAGGGGGCTGTCATTTAATTTCTTAGGGTCGTTCCAACCATTCTTTTATAGTTCAGTTGTTCAGTTGTCATATGATATATTTGTTTTCATGCAGGTGGGGATACTAAAACGTGTTTTAGAAGAGGTGGAAAAAGTGATGAATGAGTTTAGGAGTATGCTTTATAAGTCGATGGAAGATCCACAGCTTGACCTAGCTGAAGTAAGCTCATTTTTAATTCATTTCTGGTACTCTTTTCTAGTGCCGCTATCAACATAAAGTTTTGCTGCACAGTTAATACCCAATTAATCATAGAAGTCTTGGCTGATGGTTTCCATATTTAGAGTAAAATTTCTTGCAGACACCATTTGCATCCCTTTGGAAGTCCCATATTCAAGTTATCTTACCATGAACTTTTTTTCTGTGTTTCTAGCTTGAGAACACTGTTAGGTTGTTGTTAGAGTTGGAACCTGATTCTGATCCAGTGTGGCATTATCTTCATATCCAGGTACACACTGATTGTTTTCTTAAAATTAGCAGAACAAGCTCAAGATTATGTAGCTTTGTTACTTGGGGTTTCTTGATCATTCAATACTCGCTTACATCACAATGCATCATATAATTTTTCCGCCAGAACCGTAGGGTTCGAGGTTTGCTTGAGAAGTGCACTGTGGAGCACGAAGCCCGTATGGAAGTTCTACACAGTGAGATGCAGGAGAGACTGCAGTCTGATGCGAGATGGAGGCAGCTTCTAACAAGTCTGTAAGTGTTAAGTTTATTATTGATGCTTACTCTGTAGTTCATTCTTGTGTTTCATGATTTATTTTCCTAACTTTTCTTATGGATTTAAGTGCGTTGAAGATAAGATAAATAAGGAGGGTCATGCAAAACAAAGGAAATTATAAACAGTTATCATGGCATGTTTAGATAAACCACCACGTATGAATTGCAGGCAACAGCTTGCACATTTAGCTATAGCTAAGTTTCATTCTAGTTACATCACATGCGTTAGTGCTTACTGCTTAGTGACTCACATCTTAAGCATGGAAAGACATGTGTTAGCTTCTTGTCATTCATAGACCGAAGTTATTTGTTCAGACAGCTCTTGGGACATGGGACTTTTAATTATTACTCATTCAGCTTGCTTAGGAATAATTTAAATAATTTTCTATATGTTTTGTTTATTCGTGCCAGTTTGATGTTGATTCCTCAATCCGGGACTCTGGCGATTTTGAGACAGATTTCATGGGAGAAGAAGTAGATGCTTTGAGAGGAAGGTATATTCGACAATTAACTGCTGTGCTTATCCAACATGTTCCAGCATTTTGGAGATTAGCTCTTTCAGTTTTCAGTGGAAAGTTTGCAAAGGTACTAATAATGATTTCTTTGTTTGTTTGTGACACATTGTTAATAATTCTTGTAGTTACCTCTAAGAGGTTGTGTCCAGTAGACAGGAAGAGAATAATCTGAACTATCAAAAGTAGTTGTGTTATATTCGACAATTAACTGCTGTGCTTATCCAACATGTTCCAGCATTTTGGAGATTAGCTCTTTCAGTTTTCAGTGGAAAGTTTGCAAAGGTACTAATAATGATTTCTTTGTTTGTTTGTGACACATTGTTAATAATTCTTGTAGTTAGATCTAAGAGGTTGTGTCCAGTAGACAGGAAGAGAATAATCTGAACTAGCAAAAGTAGTTCTGTGTATCTGTGGAGATTTACTTTGCTTGGAAAACTTAATAAACTAGATTATTATTTACGAATGTGTCAATTTTGAAAGCTAAGTTATTTCCTTTTCTATTATTAACCTTAGATATTTCATATTTGTTGAGCAGAATATCATAAAAGTAGGTAATGATCTGACCACATAAAAATCAAGATTCACCACCTTATATTGATTACTATACATATATAATCTCTCACATCGTGCAAGCATAAACATAAAATTACCATCAACTGTTCATGGCTCTTATAAAATTTAGATTAATTTATCTAGTCTTTGATGTTTATCATGCATCAGATAGGATTCTATGTGCTCCCTCTGACTTAACTAAAGCTTAACATATGCTCTCTCTGAGCCTTTTTGGCTGGTAATTTCATTGAGGCCTGTCTACTGTTATCAATATAATGAATTAATGTGATCTTTCTATGTGGTGTAAAATTTTTGATTTATTTCTTTCTAAGCATATTTGTTTTGTTATGATGACACCTGACTTGTGTAAGTCACCTCATTGTATTTTTGTTCTCGTTCGTTGTAAAAACTTTTGCTAGTTATTTGCATGCTACTCATATATGATATGAATGCAGTTTCTTTTCTGCAAAATACTTGCAGGTTATAGGGATTCCGTGAGCAATTCTTTTGAGTTACCTAGTCAACAATGACAGCAATACAGCAATAGCAATATTAGCAAAAGTAAAAGTTAACAGAAGCAGCAGAGATGATCCTGCTCCAGTATAGAAAATGAATAATCCCTGTGAAGTGTTTACACGCACACACCACATACACATCTGAAGATTGAAGCGGACCTGTTATACTTTGTCGCTAATATCGTATATTTACCGTTCATTTTAAAAATAACTAGTAATCTAATAAAGATGCTATCACTGGGTAATGCCGAAATTTGAACTGTATTTGGAATTTTGGATGTGAGCTAAATTTGGCAAAAACAAGCGGGAATTTGCAGCAATTGTGCTTTTAGCTTTGGAGAATCATCAAGCATGAATTCTGCCATGGATGGTTTGTAGAAAGTTTATGCTAATACAATGCTTGTTTTCAAGGGTGAAGACAGGATCATACAGTAGATAGGGCACACTTAGTACACAACTTTTTCAATTATTATAAAACACAACAATGTATTAAAAATTTTAACTAGGAAATTGTCTCAACTTTATGAATTTGTATTTATATGGATTTAGACACTTTAGTGTAGGGCATATGCCAAATGTAAAGGGTTTAAAAAGATATGAGCATTTGCTAGATTTGACATAGCACACATGCCCTACCTCAAATATACTCCGCAACTAGTTGCTTTCTTGCTGAAACATGATCTAGTTAGTTGTCCTAATGTTTTTGAGTTCTTTTCCTTGAGCAAGATTTTTTTCAGTATGTTAAAGTTGCAGTGGTTATCTGGTTTTCCTGTAACTGAAACAAGGTTCCCCTTGAATGTTCCAAGATTTTTCGCACTTCAGTTCACTCTTATGTACCGCTTGTTTTTCCAGGTCACTGCTGCAAATGTTCCTCTTGATTCTGAGGCAAATTCCAAACCTAGCCTGTCTAAGGGTGAGGACAAGGCTGGTGACATGAAGTACTCAAGTCATTCTCTAGAAGAAGTTGCTGAAATGGTTCATGGTACTATATCTGCATATGAGGTCAAGGTATAGAATCTCCTTCGTATTGTTTTTATGAGAAACTTCTTTTTTTTTGGTATTGAAATCCTTTTCACGATTATTCTTTTTACATCATTTTGTCAGACAGCTAGATGGTTTTGCATGCAACATTTACTGATTGATTATTCTTGTTAATATACCGTTTGCATCTAGAGTATGTGTGCGCGCGCATGCATGTGCTACATGCGAGTGTATGTGTGGTTATCAAAAAGTTGTGCTTCATATGATCCGTTAATCTGAGGTGTTAGTGTAACCACAATATTTGTTAGTTATCAGACATTTCTTATTGGATGCAGACAATTTAAATTAACCCATTAAGTATACTGTTATTTGGAGGCTATTTTAGTTCGCCAGCCTATGGATTTTGAACAAACAGTCCAAAAACCTACAAGAAATTTTAGGTGTTTTAGAATATTCTGGATAGTAGGTCTAAGTAACATGGGATTCAAATTTGTCTATTTGAAATGATACGATGTCTAAGTACAAAATTATGAGAAATGTATGTTTTCTGTTTCTAGTATTCAAAAGATTCAGACCATGTTTAACATGATGAAATTTCTATTTGATCTGTACAATATATACTATGGGTCTAATAGGATCAACTCGAGTTGTATTGGTGAGATCATAATCAAAATTATCAAACCATATATTTTTTGCAAAATTTGTAGTTATACACTTATATATGCGTATGTACAAGTGAGACTCTTGAAAGACTTGAAGCGTCCCCTGAGAATTTGATGATGGGACATCTTTCTTTCAATTCACTCTAGAATTGATTCGCATCATTTGACTTGTTCCAAATGTAAGAACCAAGTGTTTTTAAAAAATGTTTTGTCCATGCATTATGTAGGAAAAATAGATGGCTCAAATTATTATTTGGTGAACAGAAAATATTGATCCGAAGCTTGATCATGATCGAAATATTTAAAAGCCAATTTTTTTATTTCCAACTGGTTCTGTGGGAAATGAGGAAACTCAATGAGAGCTCTGGTAACTATTATTTATAACACGAGATTAAAACGTGTGCTCTTTATTGGAGTGTCTTTATGACTCATCTGAGAAGAATAGCTCTGAGGAAAATCAATAAGCTCAATGTGAGCCCTAGTAAAAATTATTTATTTCACAAGAGATTAAAACATGCGATACATATTCACAAAAATATTCTAAATATATCCTCTCAACACATTTCTTATATTACCTTACCATATCTCTATATATCCTTTTCTGATCAATATTCTGGAACGCATTATGCACTTTTATGCGCCAGACCAAGCACCTAGCAGTCAAGCATGTAGGTAGATGCTTAAGCGACACATAGGCGTTTCTAATATCAACAATGGAAGGGTTCTTTTTGAAGATTCAAATTCCTATCCAACTATCCTCGTTCTTTACCTAAGATGGATTTGGATATAACGTTTTGATCTGATCCATTTTGACTTAGCCCATTCTCCTCATTTGTTACTATACCTAAGCAAGTCTAAGCCAGCAATATACCCCTTTTGATGCAGTTCATGTAAGCCCCTAATGCTCCCTTAGGTGCTCCCAATACCTAGGATATCACTTAGGCCTAGGCGAGCGGCTAGAGGACGCCCAGCCTATTTTATAAAACAATGATTTCGATATCCTAATATATTCCTTTACACTTCCCTTCAAGTTGTGTGTGTCTATGTGTGTGTGTATATATCATACATGCCAAGCTTGTTACAAATAAAATACTTATGCTTCTGACTTCTCTTGATGCATGAAATAACTATCTACTTCAATATGTTTCGTATGTTCATGAAAACTGTGATTTCTGCAATATGAATTGATGTCTGGTTACCCACCACAAAAGGAAAGCGAGGCCCGCAACGGTCCGCGCACCGAGCCGAGCGACGGAACATCCCCCGTTAGGTGTCGTTCCGCATTCGGCCGGCGCGTATCTCCGGCCCCCATTCGCTTCCCTCCTGGCAAATTCAAGCACAAGTTGACTTTCTTTCCAAAGTCCTTTTCATCTTACCCTCACAGTACTTGTTCGCTATCAGTATCTCACCGCTATTTAGCCTTGGACGGAATTTACCGCCCAATTGGGGCTGCATTCCAAACAACCCGACTCCCCTATAGCGCCTCGTGGTGTGGCAAGGAAAAAAAACACACGCTCCTTGGTTAGCTTATCTGTCGGTTGCTATTCACAATGTAACTGTATTAGACTGTAGAGGCCAAAACTGAGTATGTGCTTCTATCCAAATCCAATACTAACAGGTAGTATTATCCATTGCTCAATACTCTTAACTTTGCGTTAGAACGAAATACAACACTGGTTCTTCTCTAAGAGATAAGATTGCCTCTAAAAAATACGGAGTATCCCGCCGTAAATCTCCTGCTAACCTGTGGACCAGACAAATTGGCATTAGAAAAAACTGTTATGTGACTGTCACAACAATCAGAATGTTAAAATTCTTTTCCGGAGCATTCTTCAGCATCAGAGTATCCAAACTGCTGCCTGCTGTTATAACTTGATTGAGGAGCAGATGAAAATTGACGTACAACAATTAATACAAAGGAAATGTCTGGCTTACCAACCATTCTCGTTTGCCTTTCTGGATCATTTTCAGAAACTACTACTGATTCGATAGCAGTTAGCAAATTAGTGTCGGTGGATTCGATAGCAGTTAGCAAATTAGTGTCGGTGGCCGGTGCTTGTAGCTGTCTGCATCCTGACATCTCTATCTCAAATAGTAGATCTAGTCTCTAGACATACTTCTGTTGAGTCATCTTTGAGGCAGCCATCTCAATACCCGAGAAAATACTTTAAATAGCTTAGATCTTTGACGTGATAGGCAAATATGCTTTTAAATCATTGATCCCTTGTTCATCATTGTGTGACAATATTATCAACATGTACTGTAGAAGTAATCTTTTTTCCACTATGCTGACGAACAAAGGCTGAACAATGTTTTGTATGCATCAAAATCCAACGTCCTGAATTACTGGAGTAAATATCCCAAATCAAGCCCTTGGAGGATTGTTTAAACTACAAAAGTACCTTTTTAATTTACAATTTCCTTGATTCCTGTGCAGGAAGCCAAATAGTTTCTATGTATAGACCTCACTAAGAAATCATTTAGGTAACATTTTTGATGTCTACCTAATAGACTACCCAAATGATGGATTACATCAAGGGGGATGAACATATTTACTGAGGTCATCTTAGCGACATGGGAGAAAGTATTCAGATAATTGACTTGTGTATCTGTGAATATCCTTTCACCACTGGGCGAGCATTCAGTCTATCCAGTGTACCATCTTAATTTCACAGCATAAACTCATCGGCAGCCTGTTGCTTTCATCCCCTATGGTAGAGGAACCAAATCCAATGTTTTATTTTTATCAAGAACTATAAGTTCTTCCTGCAAAGCCTCTCTCCAACTTGAAAGAAATAGATAGAGAAAAATTTGGGAATAGAGTTTTGTTAATAGAGGAAAGAAATGCATTAAAAGAGGAAGAAAATGATCATAAGAGACAAAATTTGACCAATAATGAGCTGTCATGCTGTACAGTGATGTCTATCTTCTCATAAGGCAATATGAACATCAAGATCAAACGTTACTGGCTCAGGATGATATGGAGAGTTAGAAATGTGTTTAATTGGGTTAACATTCTACCCAGTTGTATATCTGAAGAATAGACTTCGAAGAGCTGTGGTGCGGACTTTGAAGATTGAATACATCTAGAGTACACCTTTATAGGTTCTCTATATTCTGTGGCAGGTAATCCAGATCAATACCGTGCTCAGATTGCAGTATGAGAAGACTGATAAACTAGAAAGTAAAAACAATGGACAATGCTGATCATTCAACCCAAGGTGTAGAGAGTTTGTTTATCATAACCATAGGAGAATTTCCTCTTTTATAGACAATGCCATCAGTCTCGAGAGACATTAATCTCAAGAAAGAATATAATACTACTTATTTGAAGTTTGACAATGGAAGATAGCATCTGTCCTAATTAGTAAATTACAAGCTTTCTGCAAGTTTACCCCTTCTGATGAATTTGAGTTCAAAGCCTTAGAAAAAAAACTTTTAAGATGTATTCTTTCCGCAGCGGTGTTTGGAAGTTCATGTTATCGAAACCCTTGGTCTATGAAAATATTTTTTCAAGCACGATCAGACTGATCAACGGACTCTTCTGGAACTGGCCCCTTAAGCACTCTGGTTTAGTTAAAAACAACCAATAATATGTAAACAGCACATGTGTTTGTGGACCAACCGGACCTTTTGGTTCATGAGAATAATTGTTGTGCATATATTGATATAATACATGCAAATATGCCAGGAAACAGATTACAGTCTTGTATCAATGGGGACTCTGATCTAGAGTTCTCATTTGTTTTGACTAACAATAATAAATTAATATATACGAAGTGAACATTAATAAAAGCATCTCCTGCATAAGTCCTCTTTGACCAACATCCAGTTGATGGTTACACAATAAAAATTGAACTACTTATCTTTCTTTTTGTTATCTGTTTCAACTGTAATAATATTGATGTTTAGACATTTTAGCTACCAAGTGCAGGTTAAACTTTATTCTACAGTAGTCTATGTCTATTTATCCATAAGCTTCTTTTTTCCAGTTAGTTTTCTTTGTGAAACCACCCTTATTTTGTTGGGTTTAATCAAATCCTTTCTGATAACCTCATCTGCGTTATGTGGACCAGTAATGAAGGGGATTTTTAGTGTAGAGTATTATTTTTGTGTACATGTGTATTTAAAATATACACAAACTCAAATTATGCTTGATGTTTGAAGATCCAGGAAAGCAAGCTTCCGAAGTTTTACTGACATAGCCATAGTTGCGTAACACTGATGTGGCAAGCATTTTTAACCTCATTTGACTTCGGTGCTTTAAATTAAATGGTATTAAATGACATAACACTTTATTAGTTTGATATATTTTCCTGTTATGTTATTGCTAAATAAATAGCCTCTTAATGTTTCCTTTCTATATTCAATGAAGACACAATATTATGTACAGTGCTTATTTCATGCCACTCCTTAAAGCATGTTTCTTTTTTAATTCTATTGTCATGCAGTCCGTTGTTCTACTTCTCATATTGTACTCTAAGAATGAAAGACTTAAAAGCTATTCTTGTGACAGGTTCATAGCACGTTTCGAGATTTTGAAGAATCAAATATTCTTTGTCCATACATGAGTGATGCTATAAAGGAAATAGCTAAAGCATGTTTGGCTCTTGAGGGAAAAGAATCTGCGCCGCCCATTGCAGGTAGTTATTTATTCTTTTAAAGCTACACATTTTCTTGGTGTTTAGGAAGCTTTTATCTGAGCATTTTTTGCATGATTCTTTCAGTTAAATCTTTGCGTTCCCTTCATTTTGAAATTACAAAGATCCATATACTAAGGTTATGCACGTGGATGCGGGCAACAACTCAGGAGATATCCAAAGAGGAAGTTTGGATTCCTTTATCGACTTTGGAGAGGAACAAATCTCCATATGCAATTTCTTACTTGCCCCTGGCATTTCGAGCAATGACAGTGTCTGCGATGAATCAGATTGATGCGTAAGTATTTGCTTGTTGTTAATAACAAATGAGAATATTGTTTTCTTCTGTTAAATTTCTTTAGTAGTTACAGTGAATTTTCGTTCTATGAGATAATAGATTAATAATTTATTGGTCTGCAATTTTCCTTCCTGAAAGATAAGTTGTTATCTTATGGGCTGTAGCATGTTGGAACAAGAATGTGTGGCCTGATGATATATGAAATTGAGATAATTAATTGAGGAATGGGTGCATTGGAGAAACAGCCAGAGTTGCATAAAGATAAGATGATGTATAGGCTTGTAAGTCCATATGAAATGATTTGTGAAAGGTATCTTAAACCTATGCAAGACAGCATGAAAGGAATCTTAAACCTATGCAAGACAGCTTGGCAAGGCTCGGTGGGTACTGAATATAGCAGTTTACATATTTTACTTGATGTAGTTACAATTAGAAAGATGAGTGAAATAAGCTAAAATATAGGATTCAAAAAAAAAAAAAAAAAATCTGTCCTCGCCCATAATGAGTTAAAATGTTTAACAAGTGCTTACCTATAAGAAGTTAGAGGTACCTTCCCAAGAAATGATATGGTTTGTGTAATGTGCAATGAGGACCACAGTGCATAACTGTTGTGTAATAGTGTCTTACGTGGCACGTCTAGGAGTATTATAGAGCTGAATAAGGATTTTGAGGGAGCAAGAAAGGATATGATCGTTACTAACAGAGGAGATAACACTTAGAAGAGCTGAGTGTGGTCAGTTTGGACTTCGGAACAATAGATCATCGTTGATGGAGGAAAACAGACTAGTGTAATAATAGTCAGGTTATTAGAGGAAGTGTCCCTTAACTATACTGAATAGAGAAAAAAGAAGTTTGCACTGCGAGATTTCGATGTTATTTTTTGTTTCCCTTATTGCATTGCACACCTCAACAATGTAAATTGTGGTGGCAAACATAAGGTAATGTAGGCGATAACTATGCTTTAATATTTTTGCATCTGATAATTGGAGTTTTAACTTGTGTATTTCTGATATTGATAACGTTCGAACCAACATTTAAAAAAGCAAAAGCACAAAGAGAAGGGCTCGATCCTTCAATAAAGAGAAGTATAAATTCAAAGAAAGTGGAAGCTTGAGAATTTGTTAATAATATAAATATACAAGGAAAGAAAATAATTTTGCATCTAATTTGCATCATGCAGCAGAAAAGAGTGGGTATTTCATTGGTGGAATTTAGTGATGTGATAGATGATTAGAGAAATAGGAAAGACAAAGAAGCTTCAGTGTGGAAAAAAAATACAATTAATGCCAATGAAAGATTAGATGCTAGTATAACTTCCACCCGGTTATTTTGTAGATTAAAATTGGTGCAGATCTTTCTAACTACTCAGTGGCAGAGATGGAGCAACAGTAAAAGAGGCAGGGATCAAAAAATTTTCTGTGCTGAAGCACAAGACTGTAAGCTTTATGCCAAATAGCATAAGTTTTGAACAAATAAATTGAGCTTCATAAATTGGATATTATAGGTCATTGTCTGTGTAGAAAATTGTGACTGTTATATTTTGATAATGCATGAAGTGAGCTTCATACCGAGCTTTTTGACACATTGATATTTAATTCAAACAAAATAAATGATGTTAGTGCTAGTCAAACATTCATTTACTCTTGTGATAATAGTCTTATCTCCTGTTCAAATTGAATTAGTTTCTTCATTTCTTCCAGTATGATTCAGAATCTTAGAAGCGAGGCTACAAGATTTGTGGACATGTCAGACCACCTTAATGAAATACAAGAAGCTGCTAGAATTGCAATTCTGAACTGTTTCCTGGATTTCGCAGGTATACTGAAACAATGAGATCTATCAATTTGTTTTTCAGCTCTTTTCTTCAGTTTGTTATTCTTTTCATGTTGACTATTAGTTTGAATTTGTGAAATTATTAGGTTCTCTTGAACGGATTGGTGGTGAACTCTCAGAAAATAGATCGAATATTGAAAGTCATTTACAAAATGGCTATATGAATGGATTCGAAAGTGAATTGCCTGGTGTGCATTCTGGTGGTGCTGTAGGTGATTCCCATAAAAAGCTTCTAATCGTCCTGAGTAACATTGGGTATTGCAAAGATGAACTTTGCCATAGTCTATACAACAAGTACAAACACATATGGCTTAGGTATGTCATGAGCACCACTTCTTCTATCAGATGAGATCCTTATAAATATGTTTCTTCCTTTTCTTTCTTGAGATATCTCTCCAATATTTACCACTAGCTGTTTGATATAGAAGCTTGTTTATGATGTGATTACATTGACCTGGCGAGCTTTTTGTGATCTTCAGAATTATGATCTAAACCAAAATTCTAGCTACTTGAGAATAATACCTAAACCCCTCTTACCATACCAAGAAATTAAAGAAGACTTGGATGTTTCACAAGTATAATTTTCTAGGATCATGGGCAATCTGCTGTTGGGCAGTTGATGCTTCATGTTCAATTGTGGTCAATGTGGTGAGAACTCAGACAAAGTCTGATTTGCAGCTATTAGATCTGTTTAGCTGTCACTGTCAGCTAAGTTTTAGGTTTTTTTGCTATATTTAATTAGAGAAAACTATTTTTCTAGGAATAAAATATATTTTAGCATTTTAGGAACTATAATTGAATCAGAACTGAACATTTGTAGTAGGCGAACAAGAGTATTACAGGAAGTGATTAATTTTGGATTGTTTTTCAACCCATATTTGTATGGTGATTCTTGGTGGCAACCTTTAAAATACATGATCGAGTAGTTAGGTTTCCCTATCTGTTGACTGGAGTCCTAGCACTTACGCAATAATTCCTGTACCCGTAGATTTCTCTGCTAGTACAATCCTTCTCACTCTCTCTTACGCAAAATTCTTTGCTAGAATTTCTCGATCAGTTAGAGGGTCAATGTCTTGTTTACGTCCTCATAAAATTTGGTCTTCATCGTACTTTATTCACTATGAAAAATTCTATTTTATTGTGGCGAAGTTGTAATGAAATTATACCTAAACCCCACTTTGCAAATATAATCAAGTTTTCGCCTTTCACTTTGTAGGCAGGCAATGCATTGCTTGTGCAAAAGATATGTCCGACAAAACAAGCAATTGCAAACCTTCACTATTATGGCTAGATATTGTGCCCCACTAACTCTAACCATCTTGAACTGTACCTAGTTGGAGTATAGCTCTAAACCAATTATTCTTCATATTCACAATCTTCTTGTTGCGAGAGTTTGCTCTACCATGCTACATTATAATGGTTTATTGCATAAAGTCCCTCATGCTCATCAATGACCTTGGTGTTTTTGATGGACAATGAACCTGGACATTTGTGAACCATGTAAAAATGCTGTATTTGTAATAACACTTCAATTTTGCCTAATACAGGGAAAAAGAGGAACAGTATGCTGATATACGAGATCTTGTAACATCATTTTCAGCTCTTGAGGAGAAAGTCCTGGAAAGTTACACATATGCAAAGGTTAGTGTGAAGTGCATTATTTACTAAGAGGCTTTGCCAGTTAAGAGTTTCATTCATTTATTGAGAAAATTATTTATCCCTAAATGCAAAAGATTAGGGAATGAAAGTTACTTATACGCAATGGTTGAGCCTGTGATCAATCGATGAATTATATATGCATTAGTATTTGCTTGTTATCTCCTTGGCTCCTATCTCAAACTGTAGGTTAGAAATTGATATTGAACATGCATGTTCTCAATGGACGTATAATTGGAAGTTGTGAATTGCATAAATTTTGAGTCTTTTCTCCGAAAGCATTGTTATTATTTAAGTACACACACCTGTCAAGAAATTTCTTTTTATTCCTGTATTTATGTTTTAGATGTGAAGTCGTAAGAAACATAGATTAAATTGTTTTATTAGTGCTTTCCATCATTTACTGCACTTTTGATATACATTGTCATTTGTCTTTGTAAAATCTGTAACAGACAAAATGAGGTGTAGATTGCTAGGCTTCTACCGGTTCTGTACATATTAATATTGTATTTTTGTGTATCAATCAGTCAAACTTGACCAGAGTTGCTGCATCAAACTATCTCTTCGATTCTGGTGTTCAGTGGGGAGGTGCACCTGCAGTGAAGGTAAGTGAAATTTGATCAATGTTCCCACTTTTCTCATCTTTTAATCCTTCCATATGCATTAACTTCTGTTTTATTGTTGAAAAATAATTTGTAAATTATGCAGGGTATTCGAGATGCTACTCTTGAATTACTACATTGTCTTGTGGCTGTGCATGCTGAGGTACGCTAAATATTCCCATAATTTTCATGTTTGTGAAACTTTTCCTTGCTTCAAATTCCATTAAAGTTCTGAATGATAACCTCATGTAACCTGTAGGCTTAGCGTATTCATAATGTTTGCATTCTGTAATGTTCATCAGTTTTCCACAATGTTTAAACTTTAACTCACTAGTCACTACTTGCACATATTTAAGTTGTAGTATTTATTGATCTTGTGTTTATTTGTTGCACCAGTTCGCCAGTACACGCGATTCATGCATTACATAGTAAACTGGTGCATAAAAAATATTTATAACACTTTAATAATCGATGCTAATATGAATAGCTTTTTATAGAATTATTACCATAAGTGATATAAAGTGTCTTACTATTAGAAAATGTGGAGAGTGGGGAGAGTTATAGAGTAGTTGATTCTTGTTAGGGTGTTTTTAGATCTTTTCAAAAATTTCCTTCTAATTAGTTTCAATGTAATATAAATTATTGAGGACAAGTGTTGAATTTTTTGAAATCTTAACACAGATAGGGGTAAAACCAAAAGTGTGAATTTTCTTAAATAATAGTAATAGATTAAAAGTAAAAAACCCAGATCAGAAGGATTTCGCAGGTGTTTGAGTGGAATGATGGAAATGGAAAAAAGGTGCAGGATAAAGAAAGTTTTAGTGCATCGAACAGCTAAATAAATGATAGATTAGTTGACTAGTTAGTTGCTAGTGGTTTTAGGCTCTAGAAAATTTAGATAACCAATCGTCAACCAGTCCAATGGTATTTTAATCTGTTATGATGGTGGCAGCTAGCTGGCTAGGGCTTCCACCAAAGTAGAGCTAGAAAAATCTTGTTCAATATTGGGACAAGTTGGAGTTACATTTAACACTAAGGGTGGATAGGTTCATGTTTACATAAGCCGTGACATATTATTATAAGACTCAAGGAGAGGAGGAATAAGAAAAGATTAAGACTTCTTAAAAATTCTTTTATAATTTTACGGCTTGAATGCTTACGGCTTGAATGCCTTAGAATAATGGAGGTTTGTTATGTTTATTATCTTGTATTCAAGGTTAAAGAAGCATTGAAAGTGATTGGGATGAAGATGCACATTTGAAGGTGTTTGAGTAGGAGGAAAACCAATAAAAAGTGTTGGATATAATCAATTTTAATGAGCCAGGGAATTGACTAGATAAACTTCTATTTGTGTGGTTCGTTTCCCACTAGATTGGTTAGCTGTCCAATCCATTGATTTTGGGCATTGAAGAACTTGGATTGTTATGATGCAAGGATGTCTAATTACAAGGGTGTATTGCAAACAATATAAGGTTATGAGATGGATATAGATAATTTTACAACCAAATAGTTCCTCATATTAGGAGAAAGAAGATGTATGTGAAGACTCAGCGAGTGATGTTAATGGAATTCATCTAGACAAATCTTCCACGCTGAGAAATTAGGTTTTGTTTAATGTGTGAGCTATTTTCTATGTAATACATCAGAGGGAGTTAATACTCAAGATTTATTGTTGAGATTTGGGATGAAATGTTAATGACAGGGTGATGTGTGATTCTATCTGAATCCGATCATATATGAATTCTGTAGCGTGGGTACTTCTATCGTGAAGCCGTACACAACACATCCTATACCCCTACTTGTACCAACACTTCCTAGGCACTCCTTAAATATGTACATATATTTATTCAGACACGTATTCAATTATATGATAAAAGCATTAATTTAAAGGCTCGTCAATGCACCTCTTGGACATATCTCCTACGCTTCATAACCACTTTTAAAACTTGTTGGGCTATGGTAGTGTTCGTTTCAGACCATATTTAGTTAAATACTATGACTTCAATAGGTCATTTTCATATCTAGCTTAGAACCACAAATTTAGTCTGCGTTTCAGCCGTGTCTCTGTACCCTTCCTTTTACATATTTGTGGTGTCCTGTATCACACCCGTACCCATATCCATGCAACTTAGAACGTGACTACAATGAACGATTATGCATGACGAGGAACAAGGCACAATGTATATTGTCTGTTATTAATATATGGTTTAAGAAATGTAAATTAAATTGGATATAGTTGATCATCCATCTTTACTACGTAATACATGTTTTTCTAAGGGTGCATAAATAAATTAGTTATGCCCTAGGGCATGAAAGGATTTTAAAAACAATTATCAATACTAGGCTTGTAGAAAAATATTGACTTCTATGAGTGTTGCATGTCGTAACTTATGTATATATAATTTACTTGTTGTGAATCCAACTAGCTTTAATTTTATTTGAAAGACGGGATATGATACAAAGAGAAAAGGAGAACTGGAATTTTCTTACTTGCTACATTTTATGCCTTCCTTGCTTCTTACCAATATTGGCCTTTTCTAAATGTCAAAGTAGAGAATTGGTTGAAAATATGCAGTTTTACTTTCAAAAAAGTACAAACCTAGAAATTATTAGTGTTGAAGTCTGAAGATATCTAGATTTATTATATTAACAGTAAAAAAAAAAAAACTAAGTTTACCACTTTCATTATTTAGGATAATCAATTGTTGAGATGACGATATTGAGGTTGATGTGGTCCCATAGTTGCATTGAACCCATTTCATTCTTATTCAAGGGATGGGTACAAGAACGTGGTACGCCACTTGTTAAGAATCGGGTATGAGGGGGGTAGGTAGGGGCCCGGCCTCGGCCCGGAAACCCGGGCCAAGTCCGGGCTCCGGGCCGGGCCCGGGCCGCCTTTTTGGTGCCCGGCCCGGCCCGGCCCGGAATAGTATTTTTTTATTTTTTTATATGTATTATATAGGTATAATATATGTATATATAATATATTTTTATATATGTATATATATAATATATGTATATATAATATATTTCTATATATGTATAATATGTGTGTGTATATATACTCTCTCTTATATATGTATAATGTATGTATGTATGTATATGTATACTCTTTCTTATACTATACATGTATATATAAGTATACTCTCTCTTATATAAATATATATAGGTATACACTCTCTTATATATGTATAATATATGTGTGTATATATATATATACTCTCTCTCTTAGTATATATGTATATATCTCTCTTATATATGTATAATGTGTGTGTGTGTATACTCTCTCTCTTAGTATATATGTATATATAAGTATACTCTCTCTTATATATGTATAGTCTCTCTTATATAAGTATATATAAGTATACACTCTCTTATATATGTATAATATATGTGTGTATATATATATACTCTCTCTCTTATTAGTATATATGTATATATAAGTATACTCTCTTATATATGTATAATATGTGTGTATGTATACTCTCTCTTAGTATATATGTATATATAAGTATACTCTCTCTTATATATGTATACTCTCTCTTATAGTATATTACAACGGCTACTTCTTCCCCATTGGCCCAACGGGCAATGGCTACTTATGCGATTTTCTCTCTCTCAAGTTATAACTTATAAATATATACAATATATTTACATATAATATATGTATATATAATATATATAATATATGTATATATAATATATAGTTACATAATAATTTATAAGTATATACTAATACATAATTATATAAAAAATAATAAATTTAAACTAATTTTTAGCATTTTTTATCAAAAAAAAAGAAAAGAAAAAAATTAAAAAAAATCCGGGCCGACCCGGAGCCCGGTCCGGTTGGGCCCGGACCCGGCCCGGGGTACCCGGATCCGGGCTCCGGTTTTGCCCGGCCCGGGCCCGGATTTCCGGGCCGGGCCGGCCCGGATGGACAGGCCTAGGGGTAGGCTTCGTTCTTAGGTTCGGTTCTGAAATGCTAGTTGATATTCGCAATGGTAAAAGAAGCTTAAGAATCAGGTTGCAATTAAGATATGCATACTTTATTTGTTTATTTTCTCACGTTTTCAATGTTTATTCTCTAAAAAAGAGTTATATATATTTTTTTAAATTTTAGCTAATTTGAATTCTAATTCGGGTTGTTGGAGTTCGTGAATCTGGTCGTGTTTTGCACGAATCTGGGACGATTGAACCCGGGTCTCGGCTCGCTATAGTGTACCACGTTTCTGACTTCTATGTGTAGTTCATCAAATCAAATCATGATCATCAAAAAGTATGAGTGCAAATTTCTACCATTGAAGTTGAAGCAAAATTTCATATGATAACTATAAGACGAGCAATGCTTTATAAATTAGAATGTTTATCAATTAAAATAAAAGGCTAAATAGCACTTAAATACCATGCAGTTACTCACCTTTCCACTTATATGCCCTCCTTTTTTCTTGATTTATATACCCTATTTTTCATAACTTAGTGCTATTATTTTTTGTTGAGTGAACAAAAATATTCCCTTTGAGTGAGATGGATTAGCTAGAGCTGTGGAGGGGGAAGGGTTACCGTGAACAGTGCCACAGGTTGCTGTTCATGATGAACAATCTGCAGATTTTACTGTTCACAGTAAAATAGGTTGTGGGTTCGGAGTGAATAACACCCGGTGACAGTGGCAATGCTTTAGGAACCAATGATGTCAATCAATTTAAAGAAGGTTTAAACAAAATTGTCCGTGATATCGAAGCCGCTGAGGGGAAGTGTGAAGATTGCACGAAACCCTTTTGGTAGCCCCAAGATTAAGAACGAAAAGAGAGATCTCTAGGATCAAGGTTTTAAATATCGACCGACATGTCCGACATGTCGGTCGACATATCGGTTTGAGGGCTTGACCGACACGACATGGACGTTTTCACATGTCGGTCGACATATCGGTTTGAGGGCTTGACCGACACGACATGGACGTTTTCAACTTGTATATCGGTTTTTAAGGCCAAATCGGAAATATCAGGGTCATATCGGGCATATCGGCCTATTTTTTAGGTTTGAAAAATTAACCGATATGGTACTTTTTTTAAGATATGTTTTTTGTTATCGAGTTTGAGTTTAGTGATAAATACCCAAACCCGTTTGGCTTGTTCTCATGTTTAAGGGTTCCCTATGAACCCAATAGAAAGAATTTATGAACCCAAATTCATATATTATTTACTTTTTTATATATTTAGTCTATAGAATTTATAAAGTATGCTTATATTGAATTTATGAATGCTTAGATTACATTTAGGACATGATATTATACATAAGCACACTACCCGATATGGCAATCCGATATTTAGTCAATGTCCCTCGATATATCCCCGATTTTCGCTATCCGATATGGATTTCAGCCATCCGACATGAACCCGACATCCGATATTTAAAACATTGTCTAGGATTGAGAACCTGGCTTAATATCCTATAGAGTAAGAGAAAAGACAGTTATTATTCTATTAAATCTTAATTTCTCTTAAATTGAAATTAGGATGATATTACTAAATAGGTACGAGATAAAATCATATCTAATAACATTTAATGTATCTCATAATATTTACTATTATCTACTAATATTTACTAATACTAATAACATCTAACATTGTGCCGGTCACAATTATCAACAATGTCAAGGCCAGTTTCTTGCTCAATCATCATCATCATACTCAAAAGGTAACAAGAGAAATGAAAATAATCACCTTTTTGGCATTTCCTTTATATATAAGCATTATTACATCTAATCAACAAATTCATCCTCTTTTAGAATTAGAAACAAAGAGCTTAAAACAATACATAGAAGATCTCATTTAAATGAAAAACCCTTTCAAGTTCTTGAAAGGAGGTGAACATGTAATTTCACATCAATTAATTGCCACCTTCCCGTGCTTCGATGCAAACTTTCTCTGACAAATCATAATCCAAATCAAGAGAAGTAATATTATGAAAAAGAAATGTCGATACATTTCTTTGCTTACGGTCATATAGTACAACTATATAGTTGTGTAACGCTGAAAACCAAGTGGCGGAGAAAGAAATCATACGGGTCAATGAGGGTGACATCTGCATACTCCTGAATAGACCTCACAAGAAGCGAGTCAACAATTTTTATTCTGATCGCAACGAGTTGGATGTCAAGGCAGATGACTGAGAGTGGAACTTGAGGTGGGGCATGGACAAACAAGAGGAGAGGGTGGAGAGGATATGGCTAGAACAAAAGAGAGGGGGCATGGAGGAGCAGGAGAAAAGGGAAGAGAAAAACGTTGGATTAAATGGAGAGTATGAGAAGAGGACAGTTTGGGAAATTTTATTTTTTTACTTCAAATTTAGAATAAAATAATCTTGTACTCTCTGTTTTGGGTTTAAAGGGCAGCGAACTCTGTATTTGGGTTTATGGAACATATAGGACTTGGTGGGATATTTGGTAAATGGAGGAGCAGGAGAAAAACATTGGATTAAATGGAGAGTATGAGAAGAGGACAGTTTGGGAAATTTTATTTTTTTACTTCAAATTTAGAATAAAATAATCTTGTACTCTCTGTTTTGGGTTTAAAGGGCAGCGAACTCTGTATTTGGGTTTATGGAACATATAGGACTTGGTGGGATATTTGGTAAATGGAAGTAAAACTTAGAGTTTATAAGCAAAGCCCTTGTTTTTTATTGAAAAAGCTCCATCAATGACTCATTGTCATCCACAAAAAAATCTGAAATTTGGAGTAATTTAAATTTCATAGCTATGATATTGGTTCCCTTTTGGTTTGATACCAAATGAAAGCGACTCGACAACAAAGAAGTAAAGAATGAAGGCAGAGAAAAAGATACAGAGAGTAGAGTAGGTTGAGGGATTTGGGGTGTTTCTGGAATCACTTTTGTGCCATAACACCAATCACAATTATAATTTTGTCTCATGCCTACATCCAATGTTACACTAAACGCTGGGCGCTTATAGGCGTCGGACTTGACGCCCAGCGCTTAGTCGCCTAGACGGGCGCCTAAGCGGTTTCTGGGCCTTTTTTTTTCTTTCTTCATTTAAGTGGTGGTCGATGAGGTTTTGCTGAAGGTCGGAGGAGGTAGTGGAGATGTTCATATTTGGAGGTTAATAGAGTTTGGAGGACGTGTAGGCTACGACACATAAAATCACAATCAAGGCCTACATGGTACAATCCACGTAAGCAGACAATGTTCCCATAATTGCTCGTAAAATCTAGGTGGGCAGCCTAAATACCGCCTAGGCGCTAGTTAGGCGGCCTAGGTACCGCCTAGGCCTAGGCATACGCCTAAGCGGACTAGGCGGAGGTTTTTTAAAACAGTGCCTACATCAGTGTATTCACGTCACTTAAGGTCACACCTTTAAAAACTAGTGCTCAACACCCAAGCTCACTGACACAATTTAGAGAAATTATAATTTTTCATAAATATCTTCATAACTTTATGGAAGAAAAATTAGATTCCTTTATATATTTTACAAAATTTAATTACCAAGAAACTAATTCTTAATAAGAAAGAATTCTAATCATATTAAAATAAGAATTTTCTGATAACAGATTTTAGAAAGTTTTCCTAATCCATTAAAATTTCTAACTAATAATTTTTCTCGTACAGATAACACTACAAGAAAATTTCTACTAAAACCAAAATTATACTAAAAGAAGTTTTCACACCTTTCTCCCTTTTTCTTCATACATTTCTGAGATTTCCCAAGAGAAAGTCATCCTACATTGTTGATTAATTTTCTTGTGGGTAGGTCCATTTTCACAGGTTCATTATTATTGATAATTCAATTGTAAGTTTTGGTTAGTCCTCTCTTTATGTGGGCAAGCAGTAGGAACCCATTTGTAAAGTGTGAGTTAGGTACCACTTTGGAAACTCATGATTTAGAGATGGTTGCCCATTTTGAACAGGGAGTTCCTTGTTGTTTTCGGATTTATTGAACATTTAGTTAAACTTTGTAAGTCATGATGCGCTAGGCAACTGTAAACATGGAATTTTTTTCAGCTATTAAGAACTCTAGTTATGTAATCCGTGCAGGTGTTTTCTGGTGCCAGGCCATTGTTGGAGAAGACGCTTGGTATATTAGTGGAGGGTCTGATCGACACATTTCTCAGCCTTTACCAAGAACACAAAGCTAAAGATCTCAAATTGTTGGACGCAAATGGTTTCTGTCAACTTATGCTAGAGGTGAACACTGACCCAAATACAATTTTCATCTTCAATTGTTTTCTGTCTAAATCTACCATATTTATAACTTAGTATAGTCTTGAAACATGTGTCGTAAATTCAACTTGCAATAAATAGGCTTTGTAATATTTATCACTTCTCTTGCAGCTTGAATATTTTGAAACTGTTTTGCACACATATTTCTCCCCCGAAGCTCATGAAGCTCTGAAGTCTTTACAAGGATTATTGTTAGAGAAAGCTTGTGAGAGTTCTAGTGAGCCTATTGAGAATCCAGGACACCATCGCCGATCAACACGCGGTAGTGAAGATGCAATGGCAGATGATAAACCACAAGGATCAACTGTATCTCCAGATGATCTACTTGTAAGATACTTTTTCTATTTACTCAGTTTTCCTGCAAACTTCATTTATATTATTATTGGTATAACATTTTCTTATTCCTTTAATTTGGATGTTATGGAAATTTTGGGCGAAAATGTAAAAAATACATCTATAGTAAAAAAAGCAAAGAAATCACAAAACTGGGAAATTCCACTCCATTGCATTATTTTAAGGTCTATATCTTACATATTAGTAATTTTTAATTTTTTATTTTATCCTTGGAACCTAGGGAAATTCCAATATATTCATGATAAAAAGTAAGCTGTGTGGCGATAAATGTGAAACATGGACATTATACGATGAGATATAGACACAGTGATTAACGATGCTAGAAATTTCTAGGATTAGGACACAGGTACAACATGGGTCCAAAAAAGTATATATGTGTAAATGGACAGACACACATGATCCACCGATTTGGATATTGCACGTTATGGGTAAATGAATAAAGAAAATCTGAAAAAAGTTTAAGATACCATATGTATACAGATGTTAATATGCATATCTGTGTGTTGACATTCAGATTAGAATATTTAATGAAGAGGAGTGTTTAAACATGTATTGCTTTCATGTTAATTTATTTAGATAGAAATTAGTTCCATGGTCGAAATAGAAGATGTAAATTGTAACTTTGTTGAACGTTGGTGTCTAATACAATATTTTACGAAGAAGGCTAAATAGCACTTACATTCCCTTTTGTTTCGCCTACTTTTCACTTATATACCCCCACTTGTATTTGGTAGCAAGACGATGCCCTAAAGTTTTTTTTTTAAATTTGCACTTATATACCATCACTTGTTTTTGGTGGCACTTACATACCCTAACTCTTTTAAAACTGGCAGTTAAAAAATCTTAAGTTTATAAAACTGGCACTAAAATATCCGATAAAATTTAAAACTTGCACTTGAATACCCTCAAGTTTGCATAACTGAGGGTAGGTACGTGCAAGTTTTAAAAACTTTGGTGTATTTAAGTGCCAGTTATAAAAACTTTAGGGTATTTAAGTGCCATGGAAAAAAGTGTAGGAATATAAGTGCAAGTTTAAAGAACCTTGGGGTATTTTCTTGCTACCAAATACAAGTTGGGGTATATAAGTGAAAAGTAGGTGAAACAGTATGGTATATAAGTGCTATCTAGCCAATACTTAACGAATCACCAACAATTCTCATGTGCGTTTGCCTTTAGTTTCTTCACACCTTTGTTCTTTATTGTTTCCAACAATTTATAATTTAAAGACAAAAAACACATGTCAATTGCTGGACAAGTGTCTGCATTTCTATTCAATGACCAAGATTTTAAGAAGCTAGGTGTTATATACAAGTATATAGATGATCTGACTACAAGCAATTATGGCGGTATGGTAGACTTTCCTAGGATCCCTCTCCAATCCCATAACATCAATAAAGAACGATACATGTGACAATTAGTAAAAAGAGAGGGACATGTGAGAAGAGGCTGATATGCCAAAATAGGAGGAAGGCGCCAGAGCTTACCCACAGACAGAAGAGGGAGAAGATCCAGACAGAGCAGGTGAAGGGAGCCCTTATGCAGCTGTGTCTATGTACTACCTTGACAACGGAACGACGTAGGATCTAAACAATCAAAGGAAATATGCAAGGGGTATTGTTTTAGGGAGTCCTATTTGTCTTTATCTATACTAAGATATAAAGAACTTTGAGAGGGGAAAACAGTATTTAATAGGAATATAGGATACTCCTTCCTTTTTAAGTCAAAATGCAAGGGCAAATTCGTAACTTTACCATTTTCCTGGGCCTTTCATGAGAAGCAGAAGCACGTTACTTCATAACGCATGGGACCCGCTATCATACTTGGATTTAAAAATGTAGATTGTCATGGGGAATGTTTGTATAACGATTTTCTCTATGGTAGACAGCTTTTTATCTCACTAAAAGCTATAACATTTCCTTAAAACCGAAAAAGTTAAAATTGTTATTTTCCCATATTGCTTGATAAAAGTTGCAAACATATCGGTGTTTCTTTCTTGAGAGGTCTGTTTCTAATAAACACACCCAATCTGTATATGGTCCCAAGTTTAAATTGGAACTATTTGGATATTTTGCAAGGATCATATTAGCCTGATTATAAGTAAATTTTAATTGAATTAAAACGCAGCTTTGTAAAAGTTTTAACTAAAAGCAGCATATTTAGAAAATTGGTCATCAAAATGGTGGATTTCATAGTGCATGGTCCTTCATCATTGTTCTGAATAAATGGATCAAAAATTCACAGACAATATTAATAGGAGATATAATAAATTGATGAAGTCGTAATTTAAAATTGAAATGCGGGAGATATCCAATGAGAAAGTATTCAAATTTGGAAATATATGTGATATACCTATGTTTTGTTTATATACATGTGTGTATATATAATGAAATAAAATTTAGATAATCTTTCATGTGCATTGCACATGCTAGAATGCGAGTACATTTTGTGGTATTGTTCTAAAATCATGTCCTTTAGGATCATCCTTGTGTTCTGCAGTACTCAGAACCATCCATGATTTTGTATGCAAAAATCTTAAAACCTTTCTTCAACGCAACCGCTGAAAACCACTAATAACCACCCTTGCTATGCAACTTTTTAATTATGAAATTTAATTTAGGATTTACTAATTTTTTGATGTAAAGACTATCCTTCTAAGAATTCTTCAATGTTTAGCTGGTTTTACCTTCGAATAAAACAGCAAGCTATAAGCATGAAACACATATTATGACACATCTTTTTGTTCTTCTGCCCTGGGATTAATATGAACCCCTAGTAAGGGTGCAAAACCATATCGATAACTGTACTCGTCATGATATGGATATGGTGATATCGATATGGTTTCTCAAATCTATAACTGATAGGATATGGTTACGGATATGGGCATGCAGTGAAATACCTGGATCTGTTTCCAACATATCCGAATATATGTTGATTATGGAGCTGCAATTGTTTTAATCCTTAGATTAATGAATTTGAGACTAATTTTTATGACTAAGAGATCTAATATTGCCTTTTCAAATTAAATATAACAAACATATTAATGAACTCTCTTGCATTATACGAACTATATCTTTTTCAATATTATTTTGTTTTCTCATTTCCATTTTGTATCCGCATTTATATGTGCATGTATATCCACATCTGTATCCAATTTTAGCGGATATGGATATGAGTTTTCCTTATCGAGGCATATCCGTATCCATATCGGTGATTGGCAATGCGGATATGGGATACGGATATAGTAAGAATCATATCTGATCCATATTCGGACCGGTTTGCGCCCCTAACCTTTAGTATGACAAAAAGACTATATAACTACCTATGTATAAATACTATTGAAGCTTTATGCTTTTCATCTTGTGTCCATAATACAGAGCGTCTCACCCGAACAGACATGTTAGTCTTCAACTGCTGTGTTTGTTTCAATCCATTGTGTAAACTTCTCAATTTGGGTAATTTCTCTGTTTTCAAGCTATCCCGTTTATTTGACCTGTGTTGCTAATATTGCAAAGTTACATCATTATTAAGAAGTACTTTTCGCAAGACATTTCTGTAAGAACTCAGTCCATTAAGGTGCCTGACAGTTTCCATTGATGAAATAAATTTGATGTTCTATGGAGATTTCTGATAGAAATTGGATAAATTTAGTTCAGAGAATCTAAATGAAAATCGATAAGAAAGAGATAGTTTGGACAAAAGGATGTAACAGCATACATGGAGGTCGCGCGATTCTGTATTTGAGAGAGAACTAATTTCTTCGTTCCTTTTTTAGTTCTCTATATCATATATTGACCGATAGTATCTATTATATTTGTATCTGATTGTTGCTCCTTGTTGGAAACCTTGTCATGTGATATTCTGTGATCATTGTTAAGAACTTTGGAGTTAAACATGATTCATCCCTGATTTCCAACTATTTGAAAAGGTTGTAGTTATAAATTTCACCAATTTCAGCAAAGCCTAAGATCTATCTCCGTCTACAATTAGATGTATGGGTATCCTGATCCAAAATTAGAAACGATCAGACGGGCATACGGCAGGGATCGAAATCTTGCAAAGTTCTGCTGTACACTGCAATTGTTAATGTCACAAGCTGTTTTGAGATAATAGAAAATTACTGTTTGTTCAGGCGCTGGCACATCAATGTAGCACAGAACTGCTTGAAGGGGAACTTGAGAGGACTCGACTTAATGTTGTATGCTTCATGGAGACATCTCTTCAGCCGAGCGCAGCTGTCAAGCCTTCTTTCTCTTCATTTCAAGCACCAGTTTCTTCCCCAAGTTACAGAAAACAGCAAACAGTGGGTTCTCCAGGGTTCTCCAGGCGACGAAGATGAGAATTTCTTAAGCATCCCCTGGAATTTCCCCCCATTGTGATGTATATCTGTGATCTTCTTTTTCTTTTTCTCTTTCCTTTTTTTCTGTTTTTTGTTTGCCAATTCTTTGGTTGATTGTAAAAGCTGATAGGTGGTGGAGATTTGGGGATTAGGTGTGTATTTATTTTGTTCTTACACTGTAAAGCGCCAAGTACCTGTGCTTCTGTGATGTAAAACCTCAATATTCATCTGTAATGGTAATGCATTTTGTGTATGTTTCTGTAGCCCTATGTAACAAAGAACGAGAGATAAAAGAGTGTTTGACGAGCTTAATATTACATTTTATCTTGTTTAGCCCATAAAACAAGTTGAGTTGCTCCTGTAAATTGGGTTTCAACAGCTCCGTCCTCAGTTTCTGCAATTTTTAGAGTGATTGACAATCTTGTGTAATTTGCGACTGAGCGTTGAATTAGGCTGTGGTGATTCTTTTCATAGTACCCGTTAGCGAGCCAAGAGAACTGGTGGTTTGCCTAATCTGAATCAATTAAATTTCTTCGGTTTCAATGCTAGAGGCAAGAGACTAGGTAAACGTCCGAGACTGTTAATGAATTCCAAATTAATTGCAATTCTCTGAATGCCGTATGTTCCGTGCGAAAGAATATATGGCAATTAATGGTGACGTTTGGTTGAACTCATAAACCGTCTTAATGTGGAGGATTGATTCATTTGTTAGAATTTAATTCTATTAATAGTCATCAATAGGTGAGGTTATTTTATCTGCAATTAGTTCCTTAAATCTTGAAAATTGTTGTTTACTACCCCCAACGCCCCCCCCCAACTATCAAAGGCTGAGTTAATCGCCATTAGTAAGTTGTCATTTGAAATGTGCAGAATATACCGAAAGCTTTAACAATTTCAGAAATACCCATTTGGTAGCAATAAGATAAAGTCAGGGGATTGGGATCTCCACCTTTCATTTTGTGCATAAACACAAAATACGAGGAGGTACTATGCAATGAAAGGTGAAGATGCATTAGGAGATGTTAGGAGGCACTATGCCTTAGTAGAGGATCCCAATCCAAAGTCAGGTACCTAAAAAAAAAACCAGACATGACCGTAGTATATAAAAGGTCGAAACACTATAAGGGAGAAATCACCTACCAGCCAAACGTGCATCAGCTGCATTGACCTGTACTTATCACTACTACAAAAGTACTTCGCACACTTGCAGCTACTAGAATTGTTCTAGTAAACATTGTGTTCGTGGAAGTGGATAATGAACTCCTAGGATAAGAGGCGAGTGACTAGTGGGACGTGGAAGATCCCAATATATTTGACAACAACCACTTAGAACAGGATCATACAATCAACGATTATTGTTTATTTATGTTATTATATTGTTACCTTTATTTTTCTTTGTTTCTTAATTCCTTGTATTTTGCTGCTTAGACTCATAGATAGCTTATAAGCAATTTTTTTTTTCAATTTACTGCTTTATTTACTGTTTATCAATAAAGCAAGCTTCAAGGGTGACCCCTTATCAGAAAAGGAGTAGTAAGAGTTATTTCCTTGTCCTTGAATTCCTTTAGCATCTGTAATAGCCAGCGTAAACAGCAAAAAAAAAAAAAAAATCCTGCCTGTCCCTCGCCGCCTCAAGCTGTCAACCGTCTCAGCGAAATAGCTTAAAAGAAAGGAGGGGGGGGGGGGGGGGGGGGGGGGGATAATATCTGAAAAGGAAAGGGGGGTGGGAGAATAATACTCAAAAGGGGAGGGGGGGAGATAATATCTGAAAAGGAAAAGGCTTTGGGTTTGGGGGTGGGGGGGGGTGGGGGGGGGGGCGTAGTGGGGGGGATAATATCTGAAAAAGGAAAGTGGGTGGGAGATAATATCTGAAAAAGGAGGGGGGACTAATACTGAAAAGCGAAAGGGCGTGAGGGGTGGGGTGGGGCGTGGGGGTGGGGGTGGGGGGGGGGGGATAATATCATGAAAATGGAAAGGGGGGGGGGGGAATAATATCATCCTAAAGTTCAGCCCAACACATAGATATAGTTCTTCTCCTCATTAGTCTTCTTTGATTTTTAGGAATTGATGGGACACTTATTCTTTGGTTTCTTAAGGAATTGGGGAAAAAAGATAGAAATACATAGCTAACTATCGGCGAGGACCTCGTCGTCGATGCCCAATCGCTGGGGAGCCTCACCCTCAAGAGGCCGCTCCGACTGCGGAGCATGAGGGGCCCGCGCTAAGTAGCCGAAGAAAAAAAAAGAGACGAACAAAAGAAAAATAAGATGAGGAACGGAGGGAGAATCTATTCCTCTATAATAAAGGGAGGATCCAAGCTTCGCTATTCATACTACAGTAAATGCTACGGCAAATTATTGTAGTATTATTACTGTAGCACACGACACCGTAACATTTTTATAAAAAAATACTGCAGTATTATTACTGAAGCATAGCGGGATACTATAGCGTTTCCAAAAAATATCATTGCCGCAGAGGCGGGATACTGTAGCATTTCAAAAAATCTTATTGTAGCACTTATAAACCATGATTACTGTAGCAGGAAAAAGGGGACGTCGTGCTTTGCATGAGTGCACACTAGAGAGAGAGAGAGAGAGAGAGAGAGGAGAATTAAATTAAAACAGCCAAATTTCGTTGAGACACCTGAAAGTGTATTAGTTTGTATAGAGACCCAAAAGATAAAAAAGGAATGAAAATATTCATATAGACCTTGTTGTTCAATAAATTGCAACTAGACTCAGAAGATTCTAACTTAGCTAGGAATTAAGCTTGAGTAATTATTGGAGAAAACTACAAAACTGTCTCATATTGTTAATAGGTCCAGAACTAAGATATTATTGGAATTATGGTAAAGTTCCTAAAATTAGCAATGACCCAATGTGTACCCTACTTATGGATATTAATTGTTAATTGGTAATACTTGAATTTGATTGGCTCTAAAATTTGAAACAACTATCCTATAATATGTAATTACACTGAATTAATATTAGTTTTATATACTTATATTAAAGGATCAGGTTGATATCATAAGAAAAAATATTTGACTATGTCGTGTCTACTAGAGGTGAGTCATTTCTCACTAGTATTTATTTTATAATATAAAATTTCATACGTATTATAATGGATTGATCTTGTGTTTAAAAAATAATTATTCTATTTTGCTTATGTATAGAAAATGATATAATATGATCAATTCTGTCGTGAACTAACTCATAATATGATTTAGACTTCTTATGAGATATTGAAACATAAATTTGATTTTATATAAATGTGATCACAAAAAACGAGGTAAAACCCCCAAAAATCAAAATCTGAAAAAAACTAGCCATTATGTAACGGAACACTGTTTGTTCGACTAATGAACACTGTTCAGTCGACTGAAAACACTGTTCAGTCGACTGAAAACATACACGGCAGATTCTGAAATTTTGCGTATCTAATTTTGTAAAATTAATTAAAAATAGCAATTCACTCCAAAAATTATGAAAATTTAAGGAAAGTTTCTACACATGTAGGTAAACATGTTAGAGAAAGAATTTATGAAATATCACTTCTCATTTGTGAGAAATCACTGTTTTAAAACAGATATTCCAGATTCTAAAAACTGCTAAAATATTTAATTTTGTAAAATTAATTTAACATAGTAAATCAACTCCAAAAATAGTAAAACTTTGAAAAATAATTATAAACATGAAATAGAAAATTTTAGAAAAATAATTTCTCAAATTTCATTTTCCATTTGTAAAAAATTATGTAATTTTCAAGCAGGTTGAAAAAATACAAAAACGTCAAAACTTAATTTTGATGAAATTATTCCAAACAAGTATAAACATGAAACAAATATGTGTGTATATAATTATATCCATTCGTTTCATATTTATATGGATAAACTTGAAAGCAATAAAACAAAAACGTATATGTATGTAATATTTGAGCTTTTCGGTATAAACACACAAAGTATGAAACCTAAACTAAATGTACCCAAGCTAAATGATCTGATGACGTTTGATCTTGGGTGTTTCTCCTCTTCGTAGTATGGATGTAGCAATAGTGTTTCTTGAACTTGAATGCATCATTCTCCATTCCAAATTCCTTCCATCCTCCAACGAATATGATCGTGTAGGCGCAAGTCCATCCAACCTCCAACTGAGGATCTTTGTGTGGAATTCCTAACAAGCAAATATAAACACTCGACAAACAATATTTGGAATTGTTTATTAATCATCAAAACTAGATTAGATAGTATGCTCATAAACATGAGACCTAACAACACTAAGGCTACGAATTATAGCATAGTAGTATGAGAATACCAAAGGCATCACATAACACATAGTTCTCGAGAATAGAAGGCACTAACTCTGCCATATGCTGCCGGACACATCACAAATATCCAAAAAGGCCACATCACAAATGCCAAAAGGCCACATCACAAGTACACATAACAGGCCACATAAAGGCGCATTCTAACCATATGGCAGACACAAGCATATCACTCCATAATGAACTTTCTGAGTTTTTTGAAAACATCAAGAATCGCTTGTCAAATGGCTTGATTTTGGAAACACTTCTCTTATCACATTATTTATTTTTTCACAACATCACTTACTAATTTGCTGATTTCAAAAACTCATTAGTTGACACATTACTTGATCTCGAAAACACATTGCTTGTTACAAAGTAATATTGGTACAAATTTATTCACTTGTGAAAATTTCAAACACTTCCAAATTAAGTGAGCAGGAGTAAACTCATCATACCAATTAAAATAGGGAAACAAGTTCACTTTATTTACTTTTATTCCAAATATCAAATCATAAAAAATCTATTGAACTCGTTAAATCACTGAAACATAATTAAACCACTTATTTCTTTGATAACTTTTAAATAAGTCAATATTCATAGTTATTTGGGATCATGTGAGAGCCAAAAATCATTGTCGTCATACTCCCATGTCACTGAACGACATGATTATTTTCACATCGCCATTCCTAAAAATGACGTTCTTCCCCCATAGTGGCCTACCAAGTGATGTGTCTCTATTCCAATCAAAGTCGTCATACTCCCAGGTCACTGAACAACTTGATCATTTCACACTGTCATTTCTACAAATGACCTTGTTCACAATAGTGAGCCTACCATGTGATGAGCTTCGCTTTCAAATCCCCAGGTTAAACTGTTGCACCAAACAACACAACTAAACTTAATTATGCCTTGACTATTGTAACGCTACTTAATTCTTAATCCAATGCCTTGAACGTCTAAGTATAGAGGAGAAATCTTAGCGTTAAGCCTAAGAAAAACTCCTCGACAACTCACCATACTGAGGGGAAATATATAGCTAGTCCAACTCAAATGACAGTTGGTAAAGATACATCAAGTCCGTTGATAGCTGAGGGTTTGCTAAAAATGCTAAGTTGCGATTATTAAGTGCACAAAAGAAGAGGATAATTGATGGATAAAACTACAATTTTATTCATAGGATGATTGAAGTTACAACAACAAAAAGTCGAATTACATAGATTGAACTCAGACAAATCGAACAACATTGCAAAGTTCATCCACAAGTTCATTCAATGACCTTCGACGCTCTACTTCAGTCTCTTCCAACGCCTTCTCGTGCAACTTATCGTCGTAAAACATCACCGAGCTTTTTACGGCGATATCAAGCCTCACCTCTGACAACTCTTCATTTTGTATTGTTAAAATTCCATCTCTCATTTCTTGGAAAAAATTCATCACCATTGCCAACTTTCAACTACCCGTGGATGAGTTACAGAGTGAGAAGGTATCTCTAAGATAGTTGAAATTGCTTGCGAGGGGAGTTGGATAAGCATTTTAGTGGGTTTGTGAATCTGCCACATATTCCGAGGCCCAAGATGAAGGATTGATTATTTGGGGATGTCCTGCATATTGAAGGAGTAAACAGGATTGGACCTGAAATGTTTCCTTGGGGTTGCATTTGAAAGCCCAGCAAGTTGCTAAAGCACCTCCTGAGCGGTTCTAAAAGTTTGGGAGATTCTCAAGAACGGGCAGATGAATAACTGCAAAGAGGAAAATGGGGAAGTTAGCTCAGAGCAAGCTTAGTCAAAGTAATGGTGTGAGGTCAGTCAGTCAAATGAACCTCGTCCATCAAACGAACTTCGTCGAACTAACAAGCCTCGTCAAACAGACGAGTCTCATCCGACAGACAAACTTCGTCAAATGAGTGAACTTCATCAAGTCAACGAGCCACGTCAAACAGACGAGTCATTTGATAAATGAAGCTCATCAAATGAACAAGTCTCGTTAGCCAAACGAGTTCTGTCAAATAATCGAGTCTCGTCAAACGGGCAAGCCTCATTCGACAAACAAAATTCGTCGAAAGCGACAAACTTCGTCTATCAAGCTAGTCTCGCCCATCTGACGAGCTTTGTTACACAAAAAACTACACTGAGCAGTTAAAGGAGCTACTATTCACCTCCCCAAAGAAGCCAAGCTCCAAACAACGGAGCAACCATCCAATCATTGGAGGCTCAGATGTTCTAAGCACAAACTCTGCGATCGTGAGGTCAAAAGTCCAATCAGATCAAAATTTTACCTAAAATGATGGTGGAAGCAACGACACCCCGAAGGATCCATGATTATCACGCTTCTTATCTCGCCGATAGCAATCGTTGAGATTGGGAAATCTTGAAGCTTTGAAGAGAAAAAGAAAGAGAAGACCGGAAGGCGAGAGCTCTTTTGAGTCATTTTGACTCAGAGCTCAAAGAAGAAGACGATAAGTCTTCTCGTGAAGCAGTCGCCTATATATAGGCAGAGGGTCCAGCTCAGTGGCCCCAATCTGCTGCTCAGATCCTTAAATGCAAGATGGTCAAAGGGTGTTTGTTCCAAAGAGATGCATTAAGTACTCAGTACTTAATGCTGATGAAACGAAACGACGGATCCATGTAAATCAACAAAGCCAGAACGACGAAGTTTGCAGACTTAACGAAGCTCAAATAATGAGACTCAGTTGAGATAAGCATGAGCATCAAGGCTTAATTAAATATTAAGCCTCATCCCTAAGCTTCAAACTGACGAAGTTT
>NW_017972591.1:197787-214743 GCF_001876935.1 Asparagus officinalis
AAGGAGACTTGTTTGAAACAAGTCTTAAAATTCTTAAATGACGAAGATCGCCAAACTCTCGAACTCTGTCTTGAAACTTGTTTGGCACCATTCTTAAAGTTTCAAGACGACGAGGTTCATGGGATTGACAAACTTCGCCCCAGAGCAATGAGTCTCATCAAGATAACTCCAAAATGTCTAAGTGTTGAGACTTATTAAGAAGAGTCTCATGCATCACATGAGCCTCATTCGATGTGCGAACGTCGTCAAAAGAGCTAAAATGCACAGAGTAGAGGAGCTAGTGGATAAAATCATAACTTTATTTATGAGAAACCACTAAAAAAGACAAACTACAAAAGTCAAAGTTAAAGAAATCCAGCGGTCTTACGAATTTCTTTAGCAAGTTTGTTCAGCAATTCTTGGTGCTTCGGTTCGACTTCTGTTATCACCTGTTTATGGAGTTCCTCGCTGGAGAACACCCTTACATCGCTTATGGCGTGTTTCAACTTTTCAAAATCATCGAGCTCAGTTTGGAGCAATGTTTGATGTTCCTCTTGCTTGGCGGCTAATGTCTGCCACACTTCTGTGGCGCCCTTCAACTCATTCTCCTCTTCCGCCAACTTAACTTGGAGATTAGCGATCGTGGCTTTGTAGGAGTCAATCAGGAGTTGTTTGTTATGTTAAGTATTGGTGACCTTTTTGTTCTCGCTGGATAACTTCTTGCTGACCTCTTTGAGCTCCTTAACCCTCTGTTGCTTTTCAAGCACTTGGCGTTCAAGCTCGAACAGAGAATTGTCCCTCTGCCACAAATATTGGATGGCTCATTCTTTAGCTAGAGGGTAAAGAGGTTGATTGCGGCGATCCTGCCACCTTCTGAACAAGTCCTCCACCTTCGCCATATGCACCCAATATGGCAACACAGCCATGCCACTGGTTAAACTCTCCATTAAGTTCAGAAGAGTCTCCAACACCACTTTGATCCCAACGAAGTCCCCACCATGATCCAATACTTGAACAGAAGATTCTCTTAGAATGGTGAGAAAGTTCTCTAGGACCTTTGACACCCCAAAGTCTTTCACTAAATAGAAAGAGAAAGAGGGTGTAGCATTGGAGGGCACCACTTCTTATTGGCCAGCAGATGAAGCCATTGCTTTTGCAGAAACCAATGGCAGAGTGAACATAGTGGTTGCGGCAACGGTTGCAGGAGCAGTAACGATAGTGTTAGGAGCAACAATAACTACAATTAACACTAGAGCTAAAAGTTTTGTTGAAGCAGCAGAGCCGGTTGGCATAACACTTGTAGCTGCTTCAGCCTCGGTTCCGATAACCGCATCCGAAGAAACTTCAGCTTCAACAACTGTGATGAGAACAATAGCTGCATTCATGGCTGCTTCAGTTTCAATAGTCATGCTCGAAGTGACCTCAGCTTCAGCAGACATGTTGAGAATAATTTTAGCCTCGGCACCCGCACCAGTAGTGGCCGCAGCTTCGACGAAAACAACTAAAAGGACGTTCAATTCCATCAGCGCAATGAAAATTTAAAAGGATGAAAACAAACGCAAAATTGTCTTACTGGGATCAACAAGAGCATCCTTTATACTCATGCTTGGTCTGGTACGCGATCTAACACGGAGTCGAGATAAAAGAACGTCATCCTCGAACTCTGACTCTATTTCAGCTCTAACTTGTTCTATTGGAGGAACGATGATTATTGGAGCTTCTCGCCGTCGTTTCTTCGTGAGACGTTTGGACCTCTTTATCGGGCCCGACTCTTTGAATTTTTCCCACACTTTCCTTGAAGCCCCGACTTCTTCAGTTTGTTCTACAAAAAAGATAGAAGTTAAGCATTAAAGGGATGACAATTCAAAGCTCAAGATAACTAAGGCTGGCATACCATTGGGCTCCATAGATGAAAATTATTCCTCGAGTGTAGCTGAAGTCGATATTTTTGGAGTAGGATCTGCCACTTCTAGAAGCGTAGGATCTTGAGACTCAACTTGAGCAGGCGATTTTTCTGCAGAGCTCGAGGCGTGCACAACTTCAGTTGGTTGCCGAGAGAAGCCTTCTACAGCGGAACCAACAGGCGGGGGTGTACCCTCAGCAGCATCATGTTGATGATATTCAAGTGGTTTGTCAACATGAGCAAACTCCCCGAATTCACGAAAGGCAGCTTCAGTTTCAAAAGTCTTGACAGTGGCAGACATATGACTCCTGTATTCATCAGTATGAGGAGATCCCCGAAGTTCACTTTCATCTAGCACCGTGTTTATCTCCTCCTAAGTTTCGTGGGGACTTGAAGGTTGGGACTCTTCCTCCCTTATATTTTCTTCCACATGTTGAAATTCTTTGAGTCCCGGTATGTGACTCCTCTTTGAGCTATCCCCGGATCTATAATGACATCAAATAAGGCGTAATCCGGAGGAGTGGATGTTGAAATCCGAAATCGCCGTATTCATGATACAATGCCACTTGCAATAAGCAAGTGTTGTTCAGGGTCGGGGATTATGTTGCGGAAGTGAAAAATGAGCACCCGTACCTCCAGCAATTGTCCAAAACCAAGCCCTTGACCCATCGACTAAACCACAACCCTCAGATTGCAACTGAGTGTTGGGATTGCCGACATACAATTGGTCTCAGCCGAATTGGCGGGCAAAGCGGCAACGCATATAAGGCTCTATTTGACATACTAGACCAATGTAGTAGATCAACTATCTAGGGCGAATGTTCACCAGCCACCTGAAGCAGCCAAGTGATAGGATAGTGTAACTCTAGCCGTTCAATTCATTCGCTACAGTTTGGCCGTAGTTGGTCCTGGGGAAGTGAGGAAAACACTGGTAGAAGTCGAAATTGATATGGTCCCTGAGTGCGTTCCTCATCATCGTCATGTAATGTTTATCCCAATTGGAATTTTCCAACTGCTAGATAAAGGGAGTGATCTGACCTTCTTCATGAGCAGAAGGTGCACTCATGAGCATAGAACAGTGCATCACAAACCACGCCATGAGATAGGCGTAAGGGAGCTTCACTTGAGGGTTGTCAGCGCCTCGGAAAAAATAGTAGCACAATCACCATAATCCCCCATGAATGCGAGCAATCATGGCTGGAAGAAGAGCATATGGGTGGTCGTACGCCAAACGGACGGCCGGGAACACCACTTCCATTGACAAGTCTTCAAAGTTGCCGGTAGGAACGACAATATGTGTAAGCCACAACATGAGGTATCCCGACAACAATGCCTCAGAAGAAATTTTTTCTTCAGCTTGGTGGAAAAAGCTTTCGAACTCTACCCTGGCTGTGTAGCCACATTCATCTGTGGGTGTTACATAAGTAGCCGGGCGATGAGCGAAGATACACCGTGTTGACTCAGTTGGGTCACTTATGTGCCCATACGCTATGACTGATAGATTTATCACCTTTCTTATTAGCACCTCCCTCAGCATTCAGGAAAATGCAGTAATGACACATTATCTGCTAAAAAGTTTCAACAACTTGGGGTGGTCCTTTTCCAGATCCACTAACTCCCTATGCCCCGAGATGTACTCCTCGTAGGGATATCCTCCAAGTGACGGCCCTGAGACTTCCACCATCTCGTGAAGAGGGATCCCCAATTCTCCATCAGTAGTAAAGAATGTACAAAGAATGTACGTGTGTCAAGGTTATATAACTCTAACACACTAAAAAATTGATGGGTGTTGTTCTTCAACCCAAGTTGTGTTACCCTGATGGGCGCAAAGAGGCCAAACGATTGCAATTCATCGTGGTTCTCCTGCAAAATGAATTCAGTGACCCGAGGTCATCACTGTGTAGCACTCCAATGGGACCAACCGGGAGTTTTGAAATCTTTGGCGAGAAATTGCCCCTCCGCCTTGAAGAAAGAACAGCCAAAAGTATTCGCCTCCATGGCTATCTCACCAACCGGTAGCTCTCTTTGAACTAGCCCCAGATATACGCTAGTAATATAACGACCACTACTATCTACTCTGGCGCCGCTCCTGGGGAAAAATCTGCATGTGACCCCATCCTGTGTCGGGGTCAGTTCCCAATTTATCTTTCTAGAGACTGAAGCTACTCTGAGGGTGGCAAGGGAACAGTCATGTTCCATAGGAGGCGAGAAGAAACGTCACCCATTTATAGTCCTAAGCCATAGATACTCCCCAATATCCAACACATCGGGGTCTTCTGTGGGATCTCTGAATAGAAAATAGGTTTCAAGATGTGGCTTTGATTAGCTATTTCTAAAGGAGCATCCGTGATCAAACGCCTGAATATGGTACTTGAAGGCTCAAAAAGAAGGTAAAGTTCTTCCTTGCTTCAGTCTCCAAATATTGGGAGGCTCTCGAGTGCGGAATAATGAGGATGATCCGCTCATCTTTGAGTGTTGTCCGATCCGACGTCACCACTTGGAGGAATCAACACGGAAGGATGTAAAACTACAAAAGGACAAATGGAGTTATTCCAAATAATTCGAAAAGGTTGAACCTCATCTAAAGAATGAGCTTCGTCCAAACAATGGCACAAAACTCATCAAATAGACGAACTTTGTTTGTCCGACGAATCTCGTCCGTCAAGACAAACCTCGTTAAATAGACGAACCTCGTCCATCAAGACGAACCTCGTTAGATAGATGAGTCTCATCTGACAGACGAACCTCGTCAAATAAACAAGCTTCGTTTGATAGGAGAACCTCATCAGAAAAGACCAAATTTGTTAAATCGATGAACTCCGTCTAACCGACGACCATCATCCATCGGACGAGCTTCGTCTAAAAAGGGGAAAATTGTTCATCTCCCTCAAAGACTCAAGCCCAAAGTAGGCAAAGTTCAACTATTTTGAAATGCAAATCTTGTGTTCAGATGCACTACCTGAGAAAGCAGGCAAAGTAGTGGGTTCGTCTGAGGAACCAACAACTTTCTTGCCCTTGCCCTTGCCAAATGCAATTTTCGGGACCATTGATCTCAATAAAAACTTGAAGGTTTTGAAGAAGAGAAAGTTGAATCCTAGAGACAAAGTTTTGACGGCTCAAGAATTTTGAAGAAGAGGAAAGGACTCCTCAGATTACCATGCCTTATATATAGAGGTAGAAAAAATCGAATCAATGGCTGAGATTTGCAGTCGAGATCGCAGACGCAATCTTCTGTAGACGAGATTTGCGAACGAGATCTATAGAGAAGATCTCAAGGCTCCAGCTGGCATTGCCTATCAGGCCTAGAAAAGGCACACATCATTTAACACGGATAAGAACTCAAGTTGTCAGGCCAACGTGAGCTTGACGAAGCTTATACGGAGTGACGAGACTTAGCGAACTGTCGAGCCTTGTCTCGAAGAATCAAAGCTCATCCACACACAATGAACCACAAAGTTCATTCCAAAGCGTTGAAGCTAGCCTAGAGGCTAAGTTTGACACACGAACCAGACCAGTTCAAAGTATTTTAGACCCCATGTAACCTAATTCGGATCTAAAAACTTTGAAGGGGGTCTTATAGACACTCAAACATGCCAAAAGGCAAACGAGGGTCGCACCTCATTACAAATAGGCAAGGATCATCATCATGACGAACCTCATCTCATTAGTGAAGACGAACGTCATTTAGAAGCTCAGTTGGAAGCATCGAATCTAATTGTTAGAGACCAAGTTTGAAACTCATCATTGGAAACGAGGATCGAAGTTCGTCAAACAACAAAGTTCATTAGTGAAGATGACGCTCGTCAAAAGAAGTTCATGAGATTTTCTACGTGAAGACGAAGCTCATCAAACAAGGTTAGTCAATGAAGATAAAATTCTTCAGGAGAAGCTCACCATACTGTGAAACTTGTCTTGTTAGACAAACATCGCTACGCATTGAGGTTCGTCTAATCTTACGAACCTCGCCACGCAGCAAGGCTCGTCATCCACATGAAGTTTGGCTGTAACGGTCCAGAAGACCCAGTCAACCCATGTGGGCTAAATTATAGGAGGTGGTTACGCCCTCTACCCACGATTTCAGCATGTCAATTACACGCTAAGAGCTTATAAATAGCCCCAAGTGGCTATTAAGCGAGACACAAAGGCATACGCGCACGAGAGCATAGAGACGCATCTTGAAACCTGAATCTCGGTTCTTGCAATCTAAGCTGTCAAAAAAGCTTTTGCGATCTTTTTCTGATCGTCAATGGGAAGCAAACTCGACTCAAGTATCGCGTGATGCATCCTTTCGCCACCTAAAACCCACCTTAAACAAAAGAGAAGCTGAATCAATCTTCTCTTCCTCTGTACTTGAGAGAGAGCGATTGTAAGAGATTTTTACCAAGCGATAGAATCCACTCTTAAAAAACAAGAATCAATCGTACATTCTTTTTCAAGCCTACAAATATCTATTACTAATCAATAATAAATGAATATTAAAAGTAATATAAAGTTACCATAAGCTTATTCCATATCTACTTTTAGGCGGTCCACGGTAGTTCTCAAAAATTAAAATAAGGATTGATGATGTTTTCTCTACATATGAGAACCCTGATATAATTATTGAATCTTGACGACCAAGCACCAACAAGCAATCAACCGTTATTCCACCGAATAATAACCCTCATGCCTCTTGGCGGTTGTTTTGACTCAGGCTTGCTCCGGCCACGTCTTCCCTCTATGCGATCTGACTTAGCACCTACAATGATAACAATATGATAATATATCATGTAATCTATAAATATGAAAATTAAAAGTATTTATTAAATTTACCATTCGTTTTATCCCTTTCTTTGGCTGCGAGTGCAATGGCTTTTCTAGCCTCCAACATAGGCGTCAATTCCTCCAACCTTCTCGCAGCATATGAGTGGTGCTTCATTGATTTAGCTCTGGGCTTAATCGAGTCCGGAGGAGAGGGTAAACTGTGAAACTCATGTGTCTTCGGACGCAATTCGGTCTAAAATGTAGAGGAAGGAAATGATAGCGTCCACAAATCATCTAAACAATAAAAGAGGATAATTAATATAAAATTTAAATTGATCATTATGAAATATTAAATACTAAATACCTATTCTAGGGGATGGTTCTTGTGGTGCACCAGAGGGGCCGGGTGTTGAATAACCCACGTCTGCAACAAAGGAACAATATGAGCTAGATAACTAATAATTTATAAAAGATATTAAAATATTAAATAGTTTATACATGCATAAGGAGATGGTGGTGTCTCCTCAATATGATCTGCGTTGGGGGTGATACTCCATGATCGATCACGGTCCTCACTAAATAAAAACTTTTTGTAGCATCTAGCTTTCTGCTTTATACAAAGTATACAAAGTTGGATGTATGCATTACTATATTCTTAATCCGTCCCAGAAGGACAGATCCAACAATTACGAATTTCAATACCAATTTTTTCTTCGTATAATATAAAGTAAACAATCATTTCCAGAAGAAAACTTTGTCTCCTACCCAAATATGAGTCGTCTATCTTATATTATAAGTCCAAAAATTGGATGTAATTATTGAACAGAAGTCTAGATAACGTTATTTTTTCATTCACCTAAATTGGATATATAACATATTATTAAAAATTATAATATGTTATATATCACTCTATTTTTTGAAAATATTTTATGTCACATTATATAATCACACATACTTATAGCCGAACAAAACTTAGTGTAAATCGACTATCATGAATCAGGGGTTCAATTAGGATTAATAGTTCATAAGTGTTTAATTAGATTTACGATTATATGTGTTGTTCAAATGGGGTAAAATGTAGTTGAGTTAGGGTTAATATATAACTAAAAATTTTCCAATTAGGGTTACATGATTCAAACTCATTTATATTTGGATCATAATTTAGGGTTTTAAAACTAAATTCAACAATAAATAATATAAATTTTCAAATTTTAAAAATTTTATGAAAATCATACCTTTTAAGGAGATGAAAGACGATAAGATCTAAAAACGACGGGCGCGTCGTGCGGTGGTCGCGGTTGGACTAAGGAAGGAGGGAGCAGGGAACGCACGCGAGGGGGGGGGAGCTAGGGTTTTACGGTTTTTAATTGAGGGGGGTGGGGGGAAGGGGCAGGGCGGCAAAATAAAGGAAGAGGAGAGAGGGGAAGAGGGCAGCGAGGGACCAGCGTCGACGAGGGCTGGGGCGTGGAAATTGTAGGGAAATGTGAAGGGAACGGGGGCCCAAATAGAGGAAAGAGGGAGAAGGAGATGAGAGGCGGGGGGAACCAATGTCGATAAGCTTCTAGCAAACGAGAGAGAAGAGTGAGAGAGAGAGAGAGAGAAGAGAGAGAGAGAGAGAGAGAGAGAAGGGAGAGAAGAGAGAGAGGAGAGAGGCGGTGGGGAGGCGGGTGGGGTGGGGAACTGATGAGCAAAGGGGAGAGGGGCAGTGGGGTGGGGGAATTTTAGGTTTTTTTTCTGGGGGGGGGGGGCGTGAAATCCGTAGAGAAATGTGACGGGAGAGATTGGGGGGGGGGGGGTAGTGCGGGGATAATCTAGACGGAATTTCCATCTAGGTTGCAACCTAGACGAAAATTCCATCTAGGATGACTGGATTTTTTTTTTAAAAAAATAGTCATTCCGTCTAATTTGGCAATCTAGACGGTAAATTTCGTTTAGATCGCCTCAAACTAGACGGAGCAAGCCAGACGTAATTTTTTCCGTCTAGTTTGCCTCAAACTAGACGGAAAATAATTCTGTCTAGTTTGCTCATTTTTCTACTAGCGTTAGCATTTAGTTCCCTCAATTCAAGAGGGAGAGCGATGTTATATGCGATTTATCAACGAAGATAGGAGGAAGAGATACGAGGAAGAAATCAAGAAAATTAGAGAAAAATAAAGGGGTTTTCCGATATTGGTCCCTTAAATCAGAGGTTAACTTGCAACTTAGGCCAAAATTTCCAATTATTTTGTTGGTACCGTAATCCCCATAAGGATGTTTTTTTATAGGAATATCGCCACAAAAGATGTAGTTGTCGCCAACATATATGGTATTCGTACGCTAACACCGTGGCCTATTTCTACTGCAAATACATGTGTTCTGACGTCGACTTTATTTATAATTTTGTCATTAATTTCATTCATTCCAACAACTTCCCATCATTTACATATGCCAGTCCCTTGATTCCCTTCCCTTTCAAGGTGGTTATTTGGATATATTTGGATACATTGGGTGTATTTTTGGCCCTGCTGCTTAATCAAGTTAATATCCATTCATCAGGCGAAGAAGCGGAACTGTGCTTGGTCTTTTTTGTGTTTGGCAATCTTTACAAAATTGGGTTATGATACATCCTGATTCAGATTTGCTCTAAAATGGTTCTATTGTAAACTAACACCTCCTTGGTCCCACCAAAAAAAAAAAAAAATAGTTTCAGAGCTATTTTTTTACTCTAGATAATTTTGGCCAGAGTTTTTTTTAATATGTTTCTCTCTAAAATGGGACTAGAACCAAACCTGGTCCCGTTTAAAGGAGTTGCCAAACATTAGTCCAGTCTTTTCTTACCTTACTAGATTAAGATTGGACCACCTTTTCATAAACTAATCCTAACATGATTGTAGTTTTAACCGAAGTTGAATAGGGCTGTAACTATATTTGTTTGGTTCAGTTGTCAATCTTATAATTTACAATCGTAGCATCATCATCATCATCATTATTATTATTATTATTTGTATAACAGGGGTTTATTGATTTCTTTTTGGAGTTGACTAGAATGGAAATTGCAGCTTAAACACCCTGCACTAGTTCATGAAAACTTGCAATCAGGACTTATGTTTTAACTCACTTATGTTTTATCTTGTGTATATAATATATTAATTTTATGGTTGGAACTCAAGGCATTCTAACAACTAGAGCTCCAACTATGCGGATTTAAGCGGTATGATGACATAAAAACTGGCAACTTACACTAAATCCCAAGAACTCTTAGCGTTTTGTAGTAAACCCTCAAAAACTCCTAAAATTGCACCAGACCACCAAAACTATGAAATTGCTAAAAAAAAAACGTCCAACAAGTTGTTCGCATTATTTCCACGACGCTGTAAGTCTTCGTTTGTGTTGACGATACATTTGAGATCTTAAATGTGGATTAACGCTATCATGGGGTGTATTTGCAAAATGCAAAAATTTGTCAGGGTTTTCTGCAATTCAACAGTTATTGGAGTATAATGCGATTTTAGAAGCTTTTGGGGGGATTTTTACCACAAAATGCCAACAGTTCTTGGGCTTTAGTGTAATTTCATTAGATAAAAAGAAAAGTAAACCCTAATGCGATCATGAACAGTTCTTGGGCTTTGTCAGGATTTTTCGATCTGTCTTCATCATTAATTCTTGTCAGGCATGCTTGTAGTCTTTACTATTCTCGTAATGCTTGTAATTTGGTCCGAGCCCTAATATGGTTTGAAAGGTATGGTCTAGTTACCTCTTGATCCCAAATCACTTGATTTAGAATTAACTGTAGGCTAAATAGCATTTATATAGCCTATTGTTCTTCACTTACATACTTCCACTTGTATTTGTTAGCAAGAAAATAACCTAAAATTTTTTAAACTTGCACTTATATACCCTCACTTGATTTTGATAGCAGTTATATACCCCAAAGTTATTAAAACTTGCATACACCCTAAGTTTTTAAATCTGACACTTAAATGCCCTAAAGTCTTAAAAACTTGCACTTATTTGCCCTCAAGTTTGCATAACTGAGGGACTAAATAGCACTTATATATCCTATTGTTTGATATACTTTTTACTTATATATCCTCACTTGTATTTGATAGCAAAAAAATAACCTAATTTTTTTTTAAATATGCACTTATATACCCTCAGTTATTTTTTTGTAGCACTTATATACCCTAAAGTTGTTAAAACTTGCACTTAAATACCATATTTTTTTTAAATTTAGCACTTAAATACCCTAAAACTCTTAAAATGCACTTAAATATCCTCAAGTTTACATAACTAAGGGTAATTACGGGCAAGTTTTTGAAACTTTAGGATATTTAGGTGCCAGTTGTAAAAACTTTAGGATATTTAAGTGCCACAAAAATGTAAAGATATATAAGTGCAAGTTTAAAAAATTTTAGGGTATTTTTTGCTACGAGATACAAGTTGAGGTATATAAGTGAAAAGTATGTGAAACAATAGAGTATATAAATGCTATTTAGCCTAACTGAGGGTATTTATTTGCAAGATTTAAAATTTTTGGGCATTTAAGTGGTAAAACCTAAGGGTCTTTAGGTGGCGCCAAAAAAGTTAAGGTGTATAAGTGCAAGTTAAAAAACTTTAGGATATATATATATATATATAGGAAAAATTGCTTCAAGGCCCCAAAAATGAAAACCTGATGTGTCCTAGCCCCCTAAACTTTTTCTAATGTGCATTAGCCCCAAAAATGAAAAGTTCATGTGATTCAGCCCTATTTACCGTTCCCAAGAGAAAAAATCTCATAAAACCCCAAACTACCCTCTTCTTCCTCAGATCTTCTTCTCCTCCTCTCATCTCCTCTTCCACCCTCTCTCCAACCTCGCTGGGAACCTCCAACACCTCCACCACCTCCGCCTCCCCTCGATCTCATCGACTCCATCCTCATTCGTAGCCCCCGATGCCACTATCGCGCCGCCTCCAGCTTCGGGTGGAAGCCCTGCCTCTACTTCGCCAGGGGGTTATGCAAGAATGACAGTAGCTGTAGGTTTCTCCACGACCTCAACGAGGACAAACTCAATCTCGGTCTTATAATGTCTGTAGAGGTTGAGATCAAGGGTCTCTCTGTTGCCTTTCTCCTCCTCTCCCTTCACATTTGGGGCTGCTCATTTGCCCCAAAAAGGAACAACCATTTATGATTTGCCCCAAAATGAATACTCATTTGTGATTTGTCCCGATAACTGATAACTATGATTGTGCAAAAGACCTTCCTTTTTCTTTTTTTTGTTGGTCTAATTCATGAACTATTCAGTCAGTTGTGTGTATTTTACTTGTTGAAAAGTATTGGGTTTTTAGCACTTTCTTTTCTCCCTAGATTACCTGGTTTAATCCCATTTGGAAATAAAATACTGGGTATTATTGAATCAACTTTCTTTTCTCCCTAGATTACCTGGTTTAATCCCATTTGGAAATAAAATACTGGGTATTATTGAATCATCAAGAAGAAAACATGGAACTTTGCTAAAGTTGGTTAGGTATATTTAATTTGGGATGCTAGATTTTTTTCCTCCCTAGTTCTGAGATGGGATAGTTTAATTGTATTTGAATGAGAAAATTGTTATATTTCTATATCATTACTTTATTTCCATTTTTGCAAGAAACTGGTAAAATAGGGCAGGAAGAAGAGCTAAGATGACAGATTTTTCCCTCCTAGTTTTGAAAAAAGGTGCATTTTCGATGTTGGATGATGATGTACTCATTTCTATACGAAAAAAATTCCATCTTCTAACCTCATGCTAATCAAAATCACTCGGAGCATCTTACTAAAATTTTGATTTTTTTTAAGTTTATTGCGTGCCTTCCTGAGGGGAAATTTTGTACATTGTATTACTCGGTAGGTAGACAAGAGTTTGATGCTTATATAGATCTAATAAAATCCTAGAGATCTAATACAATTCCAAGAGATCTTGTATTAGATCTCTAGGATTTTATTTGATGCTTATATAGTTTGATGCTGAGTTAATGCACGGTTCTAGCAAAGCTTCATGTGTTGGACCGAAGACTTTTTATTAAGTACTGTCATATTTGATGGATTCAAAGTAAACTATTCAGGTTCATGTTAACTATTTTAGGATGCTGGTTAACTATATTCAGGTTCATGTTAATTGTTTTAGGGTGCTGGTTAACTATATTCAGGTTCATGTTAACTATTTTAGGGTGCTGGTTAACTATATTCAGGTTCATGTTAACTATTTCAAGGTTCATGTTAACTATATTCAGGTTCATGTTAACTATTTTACGGTGCTGGTTAACCATATTCTGGTTCATGTTAACTATTTTAGGGTGCTGGTTAACTATATTCAGGTTCATGTTAACTATTTTAGGGTGCTTGACCAAGTGGTTCTTGATGACGGGGAGGAGGCCTTTGCCGACTGTGGCGACGGTGGTGGCGCTCACGACGGAGGTCAATGGAGTTGGCGTCGAGATCGAGGAGATTGCTAAGGAGATCTATGCGGTGACCAACACGTGCAGGATGTGGCATTGGGAGCTGAAGGAGACGCTGCTTAAGGCCGTTGTGGCTCTACTTCCGTTGGGTAAAGATGTTAAATTGAAGAACTTGGCGCACAATATGCCCGTTGTGTGTTTGTTCTGCAGTAATTTGATACAATTTTTGTGGGATATTTGAACTTCTTGCGGTCTGCTGTTGTTGTGGAGTCTTTCTTGTGTTATTTATTTCTGATAGAGATAAAGATCCAATCTTTGTTTCTGATGTTAGAGCTATTGATTCTATTTAGAGCTTTAGAACCTTGGATGTATATCAAAATCAAGAAAGAAGTAATAAACTCAGGGTGTGATATATAAATGTTGTACAAATTTGTTGTCACATTATATGTTAACTATTATTTGTAACATGTAAACTTTGGATGGTAAACTGATAACTCTTATTTGTAATTTGTTAACTTTAGTTGATTACATGTTAACTCTTATTTGTAATTTGTTAATTTTAGTTGATTACCTGTTAACTCTTATTTGTTATATGTTAACTTTATTTACGACCTGTTAACTCTTATTTGTAACATGTTAAGTCGTTACCTGTTAACTTATATTTGTAGGCTGTTATCTAAAGTACGATTATCCTGTCACTCTTAATCCATAAGCTAACATGTGAACCATAAGTTAATGTCAATCTACAAAGTAGTTCTGTAGTTGTATCACGTTACACCCCATAAATGTTAACTATAACGTATACAAAGTAGTTTCTTCCTCGGACTTTGTAATTGTGGTTGGTGCACTCTCCGTTAACTCTAGGTCATCCACGTCTAGTGTGCCCTTGAGCTTTTTTACTTCCCGACCTTCTTTTATCAGCTCCGCGGCAAGCCTTACACATACTACCTCCAACAAATCATCGACCAGCGTAACATGCAGACTTCTCACCAATCTATAGTTAACCAACACCCCCAAATAGTTAACATGAACCTGAATATAGTTAACATGAACCTTGAAATAGTTAACATGAACCTGAATATAGTTAACATGAACCTTGAAATAGTTAACATGAACCTGAATATAGTTAACCAGCACCCTAAAATAGTTAACATGAACTTGAATATAGTTAACTGGCACCCTAAAATAGTTAACATGAACCTGAATATAGTTAACATGAACCTTGAAATAGTTAACATGAACCTGAATATAGTTAACATGAACCTTGAAATAGTTAACATGAACCTGAATATAGTTAACCAACACCTTAAAATAATTAACATGAACCTGAAATATAGTTAACCAACACCCCCAAATAGTTAACATGAACCTGAATATAGTTAACATGAACCTTGAAATAGTTAACATGAACCTGAATATAGTTAACATGAACCTTAAAATAGTTAACATAAACCTGAATATAGTTAACCAGCACCCTAAAACAGTTAACATGAACCTGAATATAGTTAACCAGCACCCTAAAATAGTTAACATGAACATGAATAGTTTACTTTGAATCCATCAAATATGACAGTACTTAATAAAAAGTCTTCGGTCCAACACATGAAGCTTTGCTAGAACCGTGCATTATCTCAGCATCAAACTATATAAGCATCAAATAAAATCCTAGAGATCTAATACAAGATCTCTTGGAATTGTATTAGATCTCCAGGATTTTATTAGATCTATATAAGCATCAAACTCTTGTCTACCTACCGAGTAATACAATGTACAAAATTTCCCCTCAGGAAGGCACGCAATAAATATAAAAAAAATCAAAATTTTAGTAAGATGCTCCGAGTGATTTTGATTAGCATGAGGTTAGAAGATGGAATTTTTTTCGTAAATTTTTCGTATAGAAACGAGTACATCATCATCCAACATCAAAAATGCACCTTTTTTCAAAACTAGGAGGGAAAAATCTGGCATCTTACCTCTTCTTCCTGCCCTATTTTACCAGTTTCTTACAAAAATAGAAATAAAGTAATGATATAGAAATGTAACCATTTTCTCATTCAAATACAATTAAACTATCCCATCTCAGAACTAGGGAGGAAAAAAATCTGGCACCCCAAATTAAATATACCTAACCAACTTTAGCAAAGTTCATTGTTTTCTTCTTGATTCAATAATACCCAGTATTTTATTTCCAAATGGGATTAAACCAGGTAATCTAGGGAGAAAAGAAAGTGCTAAAAACCCAATACTTTTCAACAAGTAAAATACACACAACTGACTGAATAGTTCATGAATTAGACCAACAAAAAAAAAGGAAGATCTTATACACACAACTGACTGAATAGTTCATGAATTAGACCAACAAAAAAAAAGGAAGGTCTTTTGCACAATCATAGTTATCAGTTATCGGGACAAATCACAAATGGGTATTCATTTTGGGGCAAATCATAAATGGTTGTTCCTTTTTGGGGCAAATGAGCAGCCCCAAATGCGAAGGGAGAGGAGGAGAAAGGCAACAGAGAGACCCTTGATCTCAACCTCTACAGACATTATAAGACCGAGATCGAGTTTGTCCTTGTTGAGGTCGTGGAGGAACCTGCAGCTGCTGCCATTCTTGCAGAACCCCCTGATGAAGTAGAGGCAGGGCTTTCACCCGAAGCTGGAGGCGGCACGATGGTGGCATCGGGGGCTACGAATGAGGATGGAGTCGACGAGATCGAGGGGAGGCGGAGGTGGTGGCGGTGTTGGAGGTTCCCAGCGAGGTTGGAGAGAGGGTGGAAGAGGAGATGAGAGGAGAAGAAGAAGATCTGAGGAAGAAGAGGGTAGTTTGGGGTTTTTATGAGTTTTTTTTCTCTTGGGAACTGTAAATAGGGCTGAATCACATGAACTTTTTATTTTTGGGGCTAATGCATATTAGAAAAAGTTCAGGGGGCTAGGACACATCAATCTTGTTTTGATGATTACAAACAATTCCTAATGTTGTTTGTCTAGTGTTTATATTTCTTATTAGGTATTCTAGACAAACAACGATGTTGGAGGTTGGATGGATTACGCCACAACGATCATATCAAGTGGAGGTTGGCGGAATTGTGGAGTGGAGCATTGCATTCAAGTTAAAGATCCAAGATCCCGCTTCATCCGCACAGTTTACCAAGTCGAGCTCATTGAAGACCTTCAAGCTTGGGTATAATAGTTTATAGTGTTTGTAAATAGGTTTATACTTGTGTGTTAATACTTTAAGCTCATATTATTCACACACACGTATTTGATGATTTTATCAAAATATAGGTCTTTTTAATAAAATATTATTTTATTAGTTTATAGACTTCAACATCACTTTATACATAGTTTTTCAAAGTCTATAAAATCATTTTGTAAAGTTTCAAAACATGGTTTAGTCAAAATGACAAAATCAAGTGTTTCATGTTTTCATGTTTTGGACTAGTTTTATATATCCTTAGTTATTTTTAGTACTTATATACCCTAAAGTTATTAAAACTTGCACTTAAATACCCTAATTTTTTAAATTTAGCACTTAAATACCCTAAAACTTTTAAATGCACTTAAATATCCTCAAGTTTACATAACTAAGGGTAATTACGGGCAAGTTTTTAAAACTTTAGGATATTTAGGTGCCAGTTGTAAAAACTTTAGGGTATTTAAGTGCCACAAAAATGTAAAGATCTATAAGTTTAAAAAATTTTAGGGTATTTTTTGCTACGAGATACAAGTTAGGGTATATAAGTGAAAAGTATGTGAAACAATAGAGTATATAAGTGCTATTTAGCCTAACTGAGGGTATTTATTTGCAAGATTTAAATTTTTTTGGGCATTTAAGTGGTAAAACCTAATGGTCTTTAGGTGGCGCAAAAAAAGTTAAGGTGTATAAGTGCAAGTTAAAAAACTTTAGGATATATATATATATATATATATATATA
>NW_017972591.1:214754-239015 GCF_001876935.1 Asparagus officinalis
TACATTGAGTCAAGGGGAAATTGCTTTTAGCCCCCAATTTCCTAACAACTATTTCACCCCCTCCCAATACTTTTTCAATGCTCCCAAAACCCGCAAAAGTAAATTCATTATTCCATGAGCATCCAAAACACAAAACCCAAGAGTTTTAAACATGTGAAGACCATAATACCATTTCTCTCTTTCTCTTTTTTTTATCTATGATGATTTGAAAGGTTTTCCTCCGTCCCTTTCCCCGATGGCGGCCGCCAACGATTTGAAGAAGACGGTCGTCCTCCGAAGCTCTAACGGCGAGGAGTTCGAGATCGAGGAGGCCATGTCTTTGAAGGGCGACGGGTTCAGGAAGGGGACGTTGGTGGTGACGACGGAGGAGATCGTCGGGGCTTTGAAGAGAGTGATGGTGGGAGGGGAGGAGTACAAGGAAATAAGGATCGAGGCGAAAGAGCTCGGGGCGACGGCGCATAGGGCGGTGGAGGAGGTTACGAGTTGATATTATCTTATTTTTTATTTGGGTTTCTCTTTATAAGTCTTCTAGTGATCTTTTTCCATCTGGGTTTCTCAAACTTTGAAGAAAGATGGGTCCTTTGTTGCAATAAGTTAATAGAGTTATTGAAGAGATCATGAACCTCTGTAGGTCTCTTCCACCAAGGCCAAGTATGTTGGATTTAATCTAATAAATCTATTTGTGGGCACATATGATTAATCAATGTGTATTGCTATCTTTCAGAATAACCCACTAAAGTGATCAATTAAGTTGGGTTAATGGGTATTTAAATATAATCATGGGGTTATATGTGCAGATACTAGGTTGTAATTGTGATTTATTGAGGGGATAAATTACAAAAGTACAACATCTATAAATAAGGGGTTATGGTCCCTAACCTAGGGTTACATTCTCTAATTCTCTTCACCCCCATCTAGAAAGAGAAATTCGGATTTAGAGGAACCCTAAGGTTAGAAGATCATCAAAAAACCCAAATCAAGATTTCTTCTATGGATTCAGGTATAAGCTTCCGCTCTTTTAGATTCTTGTAAATCTCTTTGAATTAACCATGGCTATATGGTTTTAGATCTCAAGTTTTGGTTTAGATCTAACAAGTGGTATCAGAGCCACCTTGATTAATTCTTAGGGATTTAAGTTTTATTGGGTTTTTTGATCTTAAATCTCTGGTTAAAGATTCAGTTTTGTTCTCGGATGAACAGTAATGTTAAATCTCTGGTTAAAGATTCAGTTTTGTTCTCGGATGAACAGTAATGTTCGGTGAACAGTAGCGAAATTTTTTTCGGATGAACAGTAAAGTTTTTTTCGGATGAACAGTAAAGTTTTTTTCGGATTTTTCTTTGATTTTTTCTTCAATTTTTTCCAATTCTGGATCTGTTTTGAAAATAAAAAATCAAAGATTTTTGGGTTTGTCGACGGCGGTTTCAATTTGAAACCCTAAGGGTTCATGGCGAAAATTAAGGAGGTGGTTACCTCAAACGAACCTCGCGTTCGTTCAATTTTAACCGAGCTTCGCGCTCAACGAACCTCGCGTTCGTTCTAAGGTGAACCTCGCGTTCAACTCAGGTGAGCGTCAAGCTTAATTTTAAGGAACCTCGCGTTCGTTCTAAGGTGAACCTCGCGTTCAACTCAGGTGAGCGTCAAGCTCAATTTTAACGAACCTCGCGTTCGTTCTAAGACGAACCTCGCGTTCATACTTCAGACGAGCCTCGCGTTCGTACTTTAGACGAGCCTCGCGTTCGTACTTCGGACGAACCTCGCGTTCGTACTTCGGACGAGCCTCGCGTTCGTACTTCGGACGAACCTCGCGTTCGTACTTCGGACGAACCTCGCGTTCGTACTTCGGACGAACCTCGCGTTCGTACTTCAGTCGAACCTCGCGTTCGTGCTTCAGTCGAACCTCGCGTTCGTGCTTCAGTCGAACCTCGCGTTCATCTTTTTTAACGAACCTCGCGTTCGTTCATGAACCTCGCGTTCATTCACGAACCTCGCGTTCATCTTTTTTAACGGACCTCGCGTTCGTTCTCAAACGAACCTCACGTTCGTGCTTAAGTGAGTCTCGTACTCAATACAGTCGAACCTCGCGTTCGAAGTTAAGGGAACTTCGTGTTCATTATGGTTAAGCCTCGGCTTTTCATGGGTCCACTTTGGTATACTTAATTTATTCAATTAAGTATGGGCCCTAATTAAGCTGTGAAGACCCCAATTAAGTTTTTGGAAATTCAGTTGATTTAAATTTTTTAATTTAAATCTAATTCGGTTTTTAATCAATTATTTAATTCAAATATTATGACACTAAGGTATTAAAGTTGTCTCTCACTCCAATTGATTAATTAAAACAAGAAGTTGCCAAAGTAACCTCTCTTGTGTAGATTGTTCATGAGGAATATGAGATATTTGTGTGTATGCTTTCGTGTAAATATTTAATCGACCCAAAGGAAGGTTAATATTTATTTAGACTGTATACACATCTGCGATGATAAGCGTGTGACAATTATAAGGTTTACATGTGAATAATGAATCGATCCAAAGATAGTTTCATTATTTGACATGAGTTATTGTCAATGTTTGATCATTGCAACAAGGTATCACTTACAAGTTAATATTACTGTCCAAAGACTTGATATTAATGTTGTGCCGGTATCTTGGATGGGGATTGTCATTATTTGAATTTTATTGATTATGGTTATTGATGTGAGCATTTTTGTTTTATTTCAGCTAATGCATCTGCTGCAACAATTTCTGCTAACATCAACTCAATTCCCATGCTAAATGGGACAAACTTCAAGGTTTGGAAAGAGAACATATTAATTGTTCTTGGCTGCATGGATCTTGACTATGCATTAAGAACTGAACAACCCCAACCTCTCAATGCGGATAGCACTCCTGATGCAAAGAAGGAGCATGAGAAGTGGGAGCGTTCAAATCGCATGAGTCTTATGATCATTAAGCGCGGCGTTCCGGAAGCCTTCAGGGGCATAGAATCCGAAGGGATTACTAAGGCTAAAGATTTCCTTGCCGAAATTGAGAAGCGTTTTGCGAAAAACGATAAGGTAGAAACAAGCACGCTTTTAGCTCGCTTGATTTCAATGAAGTATAAGGGCAAAGGAAATATCAGGGAGTACATTATGGAAATGTCTCATATTGCTTCAAAGCTTAAGGCACTTAAACTCGATCTTTGTGACGAGTTATTAGTGCATCTGGTTTTGTTGTCTCTTCCTGCACAGTTTAACCAATTTAAGGTCAGTTATAACTGTCAAAAGGAGAAATGGACTCTAAATGAGCTCATTTCATACTGTGTGCAAGAAGAAGACAGGTTGAAGCAAGATAAGACAGAAAGTGCTCATTTGGCCTATGCCTCTAAGGATAAGGGCAAGAAAAGGAAGAATGATAAGGAAGCTGCTAAGGGTCCAGTTGAGAAGAAACAACATAAGGATAATCAGGGTTGTTTCTTCTGTAAGAAGCCTGGACATGTAAAGAAGGACTGTACAAAATATCACGCCTGGCGTGATAATAAGGGTACGTTCCTTGCTTTGGTCTGTTCTGAGGTTAATTTAGCTTCAGTACCTAGAAACACTTGGTGGTTAGACTCTGGTGCTACTACTCACATAAGTGTTTCTATGCAGGGTTGCCTGAGCTACCGAAAGCCAAGTGATGTTGAAAGACACATCTTTGTGGGCGACGGACAATCGGTAGATGTGGAAGCAATTGGGCACTTTAGGTTGTTGTTAGGAACTGGTTATTATTTGGATTTAAAAGATACTTTTGTAGTACCGTCTTTTAGACGGAATTTGGTTTCTGTTTCTGTATTGGACAAATCAGGTTATTCTTGTTCATTTGGAAACAGTCAATTCAGTTTATCTTTTAATTCAAATGTTGTGGGAACCGGTTACTTGAGTATTTATGACAACCTATATTTGCTTGATACAATTGCTTCTTACAATGAATCCTTGCATGTGGAATCACGTGGTACTAAGCGTAAATTAAATAAGGAAAATTCGGCGACATTATGGCATAAGCGCTTAGGTCATATCTCAAAAGGTAGAGTTGAGCGTCTTGTGTCTGATGGCATTTTGGATTCCCTTGATTTTTCGGACTTCGACGTATGTGTTGAATGTATCAAGGGAAAACAGACCAAAGTGAAGAGATTAGGTGCCAACAGATCTTCGGATGTCTTAGAATTGATACATACGGATATTTGTGGGCCATTCCCTACGGAATCCTGGAATGGTCAACAATATTTTATATCATTCATAGACGATTACTCACGTTATGGGCACCTATATCTTATTCATGAAAAATCTGAGTCTCTGGACATGTTCAAAGCCTATAAAGCTGAAGTTGAGAATCAACTCAACAGAAGAATTAAAACCGTCAGATCTGATCGTGGTGGTGAGTACTACGGTAGATATGATGGTTCAGGTGAACAACGTCCAGGACCATTTGCTAGATACCTAGAGGAATGCGGTATCGTCCCACAGTACACTATGCCGGGTTCACCTAGCATGAATGGTGTAGCTGAAAGACGAAACAGGACTCTTAAGGATATGGTAAGAAGTATGATTGCTCATTCTTCTTTACCAGAGTCACTCTGGGGAGAAGCACTTAAGACAGCAGCTTACATTCTGAATAGAGTACCAAGTAAAGCAGTTGCTAAAACACCTTATGAGCTTTGGACTGGTCGAAAGCCCAGTTTAAAGCATTTACATATTTGGGGATGTCCAGCTGAGGCAAGGCCTTATAGGCCAAATGAAAAGAAATTGGACTCCAAAACAGTTAGCAGCTACTTTATTGGGTACCCTGATCGCTCTAGGGGCTATAAGTTTTATGATCCCACTATAAGGAATATTTTTGAGACGGGAACAGCAACATTCTTTGAGGATGTTGAGTTTGGGGGGAGAAATAAGGTTAGAGACATTAGTTTTGAGGAGGAATTGGCTTCAGATCCAATCCATACAGTTACTTTTGACAATATTCAGGTTCCTATACCTGTTGTTGCTCAAGAAGTAAATCCGGAACCTCAAGATGATAATGTTGAACAACTCCCTGTTCCAGAAGAACAAACTCAACAACCTCAAGAACCAGTGCCATTAAGGAGATCCACGAGAGAAAGGAGAAATGCTATTCCGGATGATTATATTGTATTTCTCCAAGAACATGAGGAAAGTAGTGGAATGTTAGAAGATGATCCAATCAACTTCTCTCAGGCCATGAAAAGTTCTAACTCTCAACAGTGGATTGATGCCATGAATGAAGAGTATAAGTCTATGCAAGACAATAAGGTTTGGGAACTTGTCCCATTGCCAGAAGGTGCAAAACCAATTGGTTGTAAATGGATTTTTAAAACCAAGCGGGATGCAAACGGTAATGTGGAGAGGTATAAGGCGCGTCTTGTGGCTAAAGGCTATACTCAAAAGGAAGGCATTGATTATACAGAGACTTTCTCTCCGGTTTCATCGAAAGACTCTTTCAGAATAATCATGGCACTTGTTGCTCATTATGATCTTGAGTTACATCAGATGGATGTTAAGACTGCATTTCTCAATGGAGACATTGATGAGATGATTTATATGGTGCAACCAGAAAACTTTGTGTCAGGAGACCCAAAGAATATGGTTTGCAAATTAAGGAAATCCATCTATGGACTCAAGCAAGCTCCTCGTCAATGGTATCATAAGTTTCAACAAATAGTTATCTCGTTCGGTTTTGAGATGAACATTGTTGATGACTGTGTATATCACAAGTTCAGTGGGAGTAAGTATATTTTTCTGGTTCTGTATGTGGATGACATCTTGCTTGCCACTAATGATATAGGCATGTTGCACGAAACCAAGAGATTTCTATCAAAGAATTTTGAGATGAAAGATCTTGGGGACGCCTCTTTTATATTAGGGATCCAGATACATCGAGATCGCTCTCGGGGTATTCTTGGATTATCACAAAAGAGCTATATCGATAAGGTACTTAAAAGGTTTGGCATGCAAGATTGCAGACCAGGTGACACCCCTGTTGCTAAAGGAGACAAGTTTAGTCTCAATCAGTGCCCTAAAGGTAACCTTGAAATTCAGGAAATGCAGAAGATTCCTTATGCTTCGGCTGTAGGAAGTCTAATGTATGCTCAGGTATGTACGCGTCCGGATATTGCGTACATTGTTGGGATGTTAGGCAGATACTTAAGCAACCCTGGTATGGATCATTGGATAGCAGTCAAAAGGGTTATGAGGTATCTTCAGAAAACAAAAGATTACATGCTCACATACAGAAAATCAGAGAAATTAGAGGTCATTGGGTATTCGGACTCTGATTTTGCTGGATGCCAAGATAGCAGGAAGTCTACATCAGGCTACATTTATATGTTAGCAGGAGGAGCTATATCATGGAAAAGTGTCAAACAAACACTAGTAGCTTCCTCCACTATGGCAGCAGAATTTGTAGCTTGCTATGAGGCATCCAATCAGGGAATATGGCTGCGAAATTTTGTCACGGGACTGCGCATTTTGGAAAATGTTGAAAGACCACTAAGGTTATATTGTGACAATAAATCTGCAGTAATGTATTCCAATAACAACAGGAGCTCAACTAAGTCAAAACATATTGACATTAAGTTCCTGGTTGTGAAAGAAAGGGTACAGAGTGGACAGATATCCATAGAGCACATTGGGACAAACTCCATGATAGCTGATCCTCTTACTAAGGGACTGCCACCTAAGGTCTTTCATGAGCATACTGCTCATATGGGTGTGGTATTATTTGAGGATATTATGTTTTAGTGGGAGTTTGTATTTGTGGTGCTTTATGTTTGTTTGTATTGTCTGATCAGAATAAAGTTTTCAGTTAAGACACTCTGTTACATTATGTTTGGTTTTGACCTCACTAAGGAGGACCAGTTGAAAATAGACATGTACTGATCACATTGCATGTAATTTTCATGCTGCACATCCATGATTGATCTATGTCGTTTGATTGTATTGGTATATGTGACCATTGATGGGTCGAGTCACGATAAATGTGACAAGGGCCGCTTTGATCCTATATTGATATAGTCAATGGACGAGATTGTTCGGAAATACCCTTTCAGTGATAGCATTTTTTGAGCTCATAAGGTTATACACAATTTAAGGAATCATATGGTGCCCAAGTGGGAGATTGTTGGATTTAATCTAATAAATCTATTTGTGGGCACATATGATTAATCAATGTGTATTGCTATCTTTCAGGATAACTCACTAAAGTGATCAATTAAGTTGGGTTAATGGGTATTTAAATATAATCATGGGGTTACATGTGCAGATACCAGGTTGTAATTGTGATTTATTGAGGGGCTAAATTACAAAAGTACAACATCTATAAATAAGGGGTTATGGTCCCTAACCTAGGGTTACATTCTCTAATTCTCTTCACCCCCATCTAGAAAGAAAAATTCGGATTTAGAGGAACCCTAAGGTTAGAAGATCATCAAAAAACCCAAATCAAGATTTCTTCTATGGATTCAGGTATAAGCTTCCGCTCTTTTAGATTCTTGTTAATCTCTTTGAATTAATCATGGCTATATGGTTTTAGATCTCAAGTTTTGGTTTAGATCTAACAAAGTATTGTTGAGGTTGGAGCAGCTATGGCAGTAGTTAAAAGCATAGAGAAGGAGGGGCCTGCAAAAATGGAGTCAATTTCAAAGCAGAGGAAAGATATTGAGACCCCTGAGGAGCTCTTCTTTGTTCTCTAGGAGATACAAAAGAATTGGGTTTACTTTCAGAGTAAAGAGCAAAAGAGAGAAGCATCTAGTTACGGGTTGCTTGTTAAGGTTACGGGTTGATTGTTAAGGTTACGGGTTGGTTGTTAAGGATAAGCGTTGGTTGTGAATGTTACACGTTAATTGTGAAGTTAACCTTCACAATCAACTCGCACAAGTTAAAGACATGGTTCGCTCGGGCCCCAAAAAGCTAGAACTCTATTTCATAGGAGCCACCAATATTTTGTATACTTTCGGCGGCCACGCAGTCACCGTGAGAGTACTCCATTCGCCATCTCATCAAATTAATTGCTAGCTATCTTGGGTTATAATTATTAGGCTCCTGTATCTGTCTATCTATATTTCGCTAAAAGTTCACTTTTTAAAATTTGCCGATTCCTTCCATTTCTATTTCTGCAGCTTTTGCCGGTTAGCAAACCTACATATAATTTTTCCACGAAAATTGCCCTTCCCCTTCTTTTTCTTTCTTTTTTTCCCGAATGTTACGGGTTGATTGTTAAGGTTACGCGTTGGTTGTGAATGTTATGGGTTGGTTGTGAAGGTTACGGGTTTATTGTTAACGTTACACATTGGTTGCGAATGTTACGAGTTGGTTGTTAAGGATAAACGTTGGTTGTGAATGTTACGCGTCGGTTGTGAAGTTAACCTTGACAATCAACCCGTAACCTTAACAACTAATGTGTAACCTTCACAACCAACACTTATCCTTAATAACCAACCCTTAGCCTTAACAAGCAACTCGTAACCTTAACAACCATCACGTAACCTTCATAACCAACGTGTACATTAACAATCAACCCGTAACCTTCACAACCAACACGTAACCTCCACAACCAACCCGACCCGTAAAACCTTCACAACCAACCTTGGTAAGGAGTTACATTTCAAGGAATCTTGTTACATATCAAGGAATCATCCACTTGAGGGGAACAAAACTATCATGTTATGCCTGGACAAATTACAGTCAAAGGACTTGCTGATTTGTATTCTTTTTCATAATTTCAAATGTGTTACAAAACAATATCATGCACCGTCAGGTTGTTGTTTCTTAATCTCAAATGTGTTATAAAACAATATCCTGCACTGTCAGGTTGTTGTTTGTTAATCTCGGTCTTCCACTAGAACTCGAGAAGAAAACCCATATAATTAGCCAATGATTAATATATATTTCTGATGGTCTAGAACAGAAACAATTCGAGTTTCTTTAATCTAGAATGATCAAGTTACTAATAAGAAAATTGATCAAGAAGGAATTTAATTTGTTGTAAAATTTTAGTTCCCGGGATCAGCTTTGAAGAAGTTACTTCTTGCATGCAGGTGATGCCATTATCAGGATATTTCATTAGCAAATTGTTAAAGTTGCCTTCCTAGTATGCCGCTGGCCTGATACTGGTTTCCTGCTATCCTGGAGGCACATCAAGTAATCTTGTTACTATCTCGCACGGTATATAAGGAGTTGGCTGTGAAGGTTAACTTCACAATCAACGCGTAACCTTCACAATCAACGCGTAACCTTAACAACCAATCCGTATCCTTCACAACCAACGCTTATTATTAACAACCAACCCGTAACCTTAACAATAAACGTGTAACCTTCACAACCAACGCTTATCCTTAACAGCCAACGCGTAACATTAACAACCAACTCGTAACCTTCACAACCAATGCGTAGCCTTAAAAATAAACTCGTAATCTTCACAATCAACTCGTAACATTCACAACCAACTCGTAACCTTCACAACCAACCCGTAACCTCCACAACCAACCCGTAAGGCCTTCACAACCAACCCGTAAGACCTTCACAATCAACTCGTAACTTTCACAATCAACCCGTAACACTTTCACAACCAATGCGTATCATTCACAACCAACCCGTAACCTTCAAAATAACAATTAACATTCACAACCAACACGTAACATTTACAACCAACCTGTAACACCTTCACAATCAAGGTGTATCCTTCACAACTAACGCGTAAGCTTCAAAAACAACACGTAACCTTCCTTCACCACTAACTCATAAGCTTAACAATAAACTTATTACAGTGAAATAACAAGATTATATAAATTTACATACTCTAATTTAATCTCAAGTCATCAATTTAAAAAAAATATAAAATTATGTAAACTTAAGGGGGTTGGCGACGCAACTCGTCATCACCGTCATCATCGTCTTCATGATCGGAGTTTTTTTCACCTCATGAACGAACGCCGATCGAGAAAGTCAGGATACAAAAGTGAAAAGTTGATGAAACAGTAAGGTATATAACTGCTGCTTAGCCTTTATAGCTGTCATGATCTAATGCCTCCCTGTGTGGATTTCCATGAGGCACCATTTATAGGATTTCCCCCCTCCTTCCTATATAAATTGCGATCGTCCACTTCCCACGACAGCATGGTCACTGAGTTGCTAGCTACCCGAAAACATTTAAAAGCAACCAACCGAAGCTCTCACTCTCCCATTAAATGCACTTCCAAAAAGAAGAATAAATAAAGAGAGAGAGAGAGAGAGAGAGAGAGAGAGAGAGAGAGAGAGATGGAGAGCAACAGTATCCCGAGTGAAAGTCTGCTGACCGGTGAGAAGGAGAGGGAGGAGGAGATGGAGAGACAGTTCAGCACAGGAGTTATTGGCCAGGGAGAACGAGAAGCTGGCTGGGTGGTGCGCGGGGCCCGCCATTCTTCAGCCCGGTTCCGCACTTTCGGCATCTCCGTCATCACTCGAGGCCTTTATCGGCCACATTGGCGCCACCGAGCTCGCACGCCTTCTCCTCGTCGTTCAACCGGTCCTCTTGCGCTTCGCCAATGGCATTCCTGGTAATTGTGATCCGCTTGCTGTTGTTGTTCATGTTTGATCTCATTGATATTAATTACTAGAGTTATTTGCACTTTAATACCCTAAAGTTCAAAAACTTTTTGGGTCATTTGCTCTTTGGCACCGTTAAGTTTAGACCTTTAATGAACTTTGATATCCCGAAAGTTACTATTTGACATTTAAAAAAAACTTTGGGATATCAAAGTTATGAGAGGTATAAACTTTAAAGTATCAAAATGCCGGCTAAAATTGAGTATTAAAGTGTAAAATAGTGTAAACTTTAGAGTATGCTCAAGTACAAATAAAGTCACTTATTTTTCAATTTTGATGCCCCGAAATGGAAAATTTTTGTATGCTAATAATTGTGTTGAAGAATATCAACATGGAAAAATGAATAGAAACTGACTTTTCTCATCAAACTTTTAGTTCTTTTCGAGTTGGGGGTAGATGTAGTAACAAAGTAGGGCTCTGACGTTTTTGTAATGCCCAAATTGACGAGCCCGTTACAACAGAGTAAGTCGTAAGACTCGCTAAATCAACAAGTTGTTTGACTTCATCTTCGTAAAAATGTTAGACACTAATTGTTCTTGACTCCTAAATATTTTCTATATAAACCATTCAATTTCCCACACGCGCTGACGTAGCGACAAAGTCAAGGTGAGGCATTACATGTTGGAATCGAAACAATCCATCGAACTCGTGCCCCTTCGGATCTTATACTAAGATTTCAGCAAGTAAGAAATCACCGCAAATAAAAAAATTGCAGGAAATATAAACAAAAGAGGAACACACCAGATTTAACGAGGTTCGGCAACGTGCATACGTTCATCGAGAGCACACACCACACACATTCTTTGATTAATTGAAGAAGATTACAATGCTACAATTGGTCTCTCTGCTCTCTATAAGATTTCTAATATCAAAGAGCCTCCAAAACCCGCCTTTGTTTCGTGTTCAACAAAACCCTAGCAAACCCTAAAATGTATTGGAATATATAATATAATATAATTATAAATATATAATGATATATAGTATATATATATAGTATATATATATATATATATATATATATAATACCCAGCCCAAAACGGAATCCCAATCAAATCAGAAAACTGCAAAAACCGCTCGGTCGACCGGATGACCACTCTCGTCGACCGACACCAAGCTTCAGTCGACGTGCGCCAGAGTGAGTTTCCTGGGCTGTTTTCCCTACAGTCGATTCGAGTCGACCGACTGGTTTTTCTAGTTTTCTTCGTTGATTTGATTACAGGTTTGATCCTACACTCTCAGAGACTAACATTACAGGTATCAAATTGTGTCACAATAGGCTCAAGGTATCAAAACTTAATCTTACTTAGATACAAAATCTTAATCTATTTTAAAGCTTACTTGGATATAAAAAATTTAATTAATAATTTGAAACTCTGCAGTTCTGTTTTAAACTAATAAACACTGAAAAAAAATGAAAAAAAAAAGAGAAATGGGGATGTCATATTCTAATTAAATATGGATTCTATTCTTTCTTATGCTAACCCTTTATGTAAAAAAAAAAAACACAGGTGGGGCCTATTAACAGTGGTTAATACATGTTTTTTTACCTGGTGAGACCCCGTACGGTTACGTGTAACTGGGCTTTGTGATTTCTTAGTGAGCTTGAGTAATAAATAATAGGGATTTGCTTATAAAAGCAAAGTTTTGCGCCTCATTTACTTTGAACTCACATGGTTCTATAAACGTTCTCATGCGACCCGAAAGAACAATAATGTTTATGTTACATCCAATATAGCAATATACGTACTATGATAATATAAAGTGCAACCGCCATTACTTACAATATATAGATATATATACATCGATTATATAGTCTAGACTTATATGCTATAGATTGTGTGTAGCTATTTTTCTTAAGATGTAAGACTTTGTGTTTTAATATAATTATCATTTAGTGTATATAAAATGCCTTAAGCGGCGGCCTCCAGAGACTACCCAGGTCTCTGTCCTGCACGCAGTCGACCGTGGCGGTCGACCGTGGATCCAAATTTCAGTTTCTTCAAACTGGTTGTATGTATCGTGATCATGTCGTGTTTCCCCGATATAAACATGTCTAAAACTTCATAAAATTTGTATGTAAACATGCCAAACAGATGAGAACATCTAAAAACAACTCAACAATTATAAATATAATTTTATGCATTAGATTTGTATTCAAAACCCTAAAACATGCATGAAGGCTCAAAACAATGAATCAAACCTCTTTCTTTAGATTAACCAAATTCTTCAATCTAAAGCATGGACTTTTAACATATTAAACATAAGAATGATTACCAATCAACTTAGGAAAGATATTCATTCATTAAATTATATTTTAATATTTAGGTATCACAAACCTAGGGTTTTCTCATCTTTAATCCACATGCAAACTCAATTAAAAGGCAAATTAGGGTTTAAATATGATTAGCATATGATTAAGAAGATAAAAACGAATTTAAAAGCAACCCTAATGATCATGATCATATTTCTATTATAAACAGTAAGAAAAACATATAGATCTAACATTTGTTTAAGATCTAACAACAAAAATCTAATCTTTTTCACATTAGATTAAGATCTAAGCATGTAAACACAAATTAAACTTCTAAGCTAATTATTTAACTATGGGGATGGGTTTAAATTTAAATGATCTTGCCTTAATCTTATGTGCAAGCATCTGAAATAATCAGCAAGCAAACCACGAGCATGAACAACCCGTTCTCCCTCGCCACACATCGATGATCTCGCCCTCGTGCCGGTGTTTTGCTTCACAAAGCTCTTCAAACTCAAACGAAAAAGGTCTAGGGTTTTTGAGAGGAGAGGGTGACTGCTAGGGTTCATAGATATGATAAAAGAAAAGAATTTTTATGAAAAACACAAGTATTTATAGAGACAAACCCGAAACAAAACTGTTTGACCCGAACGAGGAAACCTAGTCTGACTAGGAAAATAACCTTCGGTATTTTAGCTGTAACTTTCTCATCCTACCTCGGAATGAGGTGATCTAAGATTTGTTGGAAAGCTGTTGAAGAGACATACAACTTTAATCTTTTACACTTTTCCAAATTCGGAATGTATCGGTGTGTAAAATATAAAAACTCTCAACTGGTCATTATTCCCAGATTTTCACTCTTTTGGCCTTTGTGCATGTTTTGTGCATTTGCACTCATATTTTCACAAATATACATTAATTTGATCTCAAATCAATTCTTATCATACTCAAACATTAAAATATTTTATTTTTCTCCATATGACATATTTATCATTATTTATCATAAAATATTCAAATTTACGGGGTTTTACACTGTCTATCTATATTTTGCTAAAAATTCACTTTTTAGAATCCGCCGATTCCTCCCGTTTCCATTTCCGCAGCTTTTGCCGGTTAGCAAACCTACATATAATTATTTCATATCCCTTATTTTTTGCCCCAAAAATTTCCCTTCCCCTTCTTTTTTTTTTTTTTTTTTTTTTTTTTGAATATTACGGGTTGATTGGTAAGGTTACGCGTTGGTTGTGAATGTTATTGGTTGGTTGTGAAAGTTATAGGTTTATTGTTAAGGTTATACATTAGTTGTGAATGTTACAGGTTGGTTGTTAAGATTATGAGTTAGTTGTTAAGGATAAACGTTGGTTGTGAATGTTACGCGTCGGTTGTGAAGTTAACCTTGACAATCAACCCGTAACCTTAACAACTAATGTGTAACCTTCACAACCAACACTTATCCTTAATAACCAACCCTTAGCCTTAACAAGCAACTCGTAACCTTAACAACCATCACGTAACCTTCATAACCAACGTGTACATTAACAATCAACCCGTAACCTTCACAACCAACACGTAACCTCCACAACCAACCCGACCCGTAAAACCTTCACAACCAACCTTGGTAAGGAGTTACATTTCAAGGAATCTTGTTACATATCAAGGAATCATCCACTTGAGGGGAACAAAACTATCATGTTATGCCTGGACAAATTACAGTCAAAGGACTTGCTGATTTGTATTCTTTTTCATAATTTCAAATGTGTTACAAAACAATATCATGCACCGTCAGGTTGTTGTTTCTTAATCTCAAATGTGTTATAAAACAATATCCTGCACTGTCAGGTTGTTGTTTGTTAATCTCGGTCTTCCACTAGAACTCGAGAAGAAAACCCATATAATTAGCCAATGATTAATATATATTTCTGATGGTCTAGAACAGAAACAATTCGAGTTTCTTTAATCTAGAATGATCAAGTTACTAATAAGAAAATTGATCAAGAAGGAATTTAATTTGTTGTAAAATTTTAGTTCCCGGGATCAGCTTTGAAGAAGTTACTTCTTGCATGCAGGTGATGCCATTATCAGGATATTTCATTAGCAAATTGTTAAAGTTGCCTTCCTAGTATGCCGCTGGCCTGATACTGGTTTCCTGCTATCCTGGAGGCACATCAAGTAATCTTGTTACTATCTCGCACGGTATATAAGGAGTTGGCTGTGAAGGTTAACTTCACAATCAACGCGTAACCTTCACAATCAACGCGTAACCTTAACAACCAATCCGTATCCTTCACAACCAACGCTTATTATTAACAACCAACCCGTAACCTTAACAATAAACGTGTAACCTTCACAACCAACGCTTATCCTTAACAGCCAACGCGTAACATTAACAACCAACTCGTAACCTTCACAACCAATGCGTAGCCTTAAAAATAAACTCGTAATCTTCACAATCAACTCGTAACATTCACAACCAACTCGTAACCTTCACAACCAACCCGTAACCTCCACAACCAACCCGTAAGGCCTTCACAACCAACCCGTAAGACCTTCACAATCAACTCGTAACTTTCACAATCAACCCGTAACACTTTCACAACCAATGCGTATCATTCACAACCAACCCGTAACCTTCAAAATAACAATTAACATTCACAACCAACACGTAACATTTACAACCAACCTGTAACACCTTCACAATCAAGGTGTATCCTTCACAACTAACGCGTAAGCTTCAAAAACAACACGTAACCTTCCTTCACCACTAACTCATAAGCTTAACAATAAACTTATTACAGTGAAATAACAAGATTATATAAATTTACATACTCTAATTTAATCTCAAGTCATCAATTTAAAAAAAATATAAAATTATGTAAACTTAAGGGGGTTGGCGACGCAACTCGTCATCACCGTCATCATCGTCTTCATGATCGGAGTTTTTTTCACCTCATGAACGAACGCCGATCGAGAAAGTCAGGATACAAAAGTGAAAAGTTGATGAAACAGTAAGGTATATAACTGCTGCTTAGCCTTTATAGCTGTCATGATCTAATGCCTCCCTGTGTGGATTTCCATGAGGCACCATTTATAGGATTTCCCCCCTCCTTCCTATATAAATTGCGATCGTCCACTTCCCACGACAGCATGGTCACTGAGTTGCTAGCTACCCGAAAACATTTAAAAGCAACCAACCGAAGCTCTCACTCTCCCATTAAATGCACTTCCAAAAAGAAGAATAAATAAAGAGAGAGAGAGAGAGAGAGAGAGAGAGAGAGAGAGAGAGAGATGGAGAGCAACGATCCGAGGTGAAAGTCTGCACTGACGGTGAGAAGACCGAGGGGAGGAAGGAGATGAGAGAAGTTTGCAGCCAGCAAGACTTTGGCGGGCGAGAACGAGAATGCTGTGGCGCTGTTTGGCGCGGCCCGCCATCTTACCCGCGTTCTCGACGTATCGGCATCCTCCGTCATCACTCAGGCCTTTAATCGCGCCACCAATTGCGCACCGAGCTCGCCGCCTTCTCCACTCGTCTTTCACCGTTCCTCTTGCGCGTTCGCCAATGGCATCCTGGTAATGTGATCGTTCTGATTGTTGTTCATGTGTTGACTTCATTGATATTAATTACTAGACGCCTTGATTTGCACTTTTAATACCCTTAAATTTTTCAAACTTTTTTGGGGTCATGTGCTCTTTGGCACCGTTCAAGTCTTAGACCTCTTATGACTCTCATAGATATCCCAACAGTACTATTTGACAGTTTAAAAAAAAACTTGCCATATCAAAGTTAATGAGAGGTAAACCCCACCTCGTAACCTTCTCCCGCCTATCAAAATGACCCGGCTAAAATTGAGTATTAAAGCTGATAAAATAGTGTAAACTTTAGAGCATCAAGTACACTCAACCACGTACTTATTTTTTCAATTTTGATGCCCGAATACTGGAAAATTTTTTGATGCTAATAATTGTGTGAAGAAATATCAACATGGAAATATGAATGATGAACTGATTTTCTCATCAAACTTTTAGTTTCCTTTTCGAAGTTGGGGTGCTAGCATGAAGTAAAACAAGTTTAGGGCTCTGCACGTCTTTTGTATGCCCCAAATGACGAGCCCGTATTTGACAGAGTAACTCGTAGAGACTCGCATAAATGCAACGCAAGTTGTTTGACTTCATTCTTCGTAAAAAATCTGTTAAGCACTAATTGTCTTGCCACTCGCGGTAAATATTTTCGTATATAAACCATTCAATTTCCCACAGCGCTGGCGTAGGACTAAAGTCAGGTGAGCATCGTACAGTTTGGAATTACGCAAAACAATCAATCGAACTCGTGCCCTTCGGGATCTTCATACTAAGACGCTTCAGCAAGTAAGAACAATCCACGCAAATCAAATAATTGCTAGGAAATACTCAAACAAAATAGCAGGAACACCCAGATTTAACGACGCGGTTTCCGGGTTGGCACACGGCATACCGTCATCTCGGAGGAGCACACCACCACAATTTCTTTTGATTAATTGGAAGAGATGTACAATCCTCCAACAATTGGTCTTTCTCTCTCTAAGGGAATTTCTAATATCAAAGATGCCTCCAAGAACCCCTCTTTTTCGGCGGCGGTGTTCAGACAACCCTAGCAGTAACCTAAAAACGATTAGGATAATATATACGTATACTATATCGTAGTTATATAATTAGTATATATATATATCATATATAAGTATATATATACTATACTATACTAGTATTATATACATATTAACCCAGCCCGCAAAACGGTCGCAGATCCCAATCAAATACAGAAACTGCAAAAAAACGCGTTCGGTCGACCGAGATGCCACCACTCTCCGGTTCGACGACACCAAGCTTCAGTCGACCGGCCAGAGTGAGTTTCCTGGGCTGTTTTCCTACAGTCGATTCGATCGACCGGACTGGGTTTTTCTAGTTTTCTTCGTTGATTTGATTACAGGTTTGATCTACACTCTCGAGACTAACATTACAGGTATCAAATTGTGTCACAATAGAGTCTCAAGGTATCAAACTTAATCTTACTTAGATACAAAATCTTAATTCATTTTAAACTTACTTGGATATAAAAAATTTAATTAAATTTGGAACTCTGCAGTTCTGTTTTAACTAATAAACACTGAAAAAAATGAAAAAAAAAAGAGAAATGGGGATGTCATATTCTTAATTAAATGGATTCTATTCTTTTCTTATGTAACCCTTTATGTAAAAAAAAAAAACACAGGTGGGGCCTATTAAGCAGTGGTTAATACATGTTTTTTTACCTGGTGAGACCCCCGGTACGGTTACGTGTAACTGGGCTTGTGATTTCTTAGTGAGCTTGAGTAATAAATAATAGGGATTTGCTTATAAAAGCAAAGTTTTGCCCTCATTTACTTTGAAACTCACATGGTTCTATACGTTCTCATGCACCCAAAACATAATGTTTATTTACATCCAATATAGCATATACGTACCTATATAATATAAAGTGCAACGCGGCATACTACAATATATAGATATATACTATCGATTATATAGTTAATTATATGCTATAGGATGTGTGTAGCTAATTTTTCTTAGATGTAAACTTTGTGTTTTATATAATTATCATTAGTTATATAAAATGCCTTAAGCGCCACCAGCCTGCTTGCGGAACCAAGTCCGCAATACATGGTGGGCCCCAAGAAGACACATGCATGTTTTAGTTACTCTTTCCATGCAATTAAAATAATAATAAGTACTTATCTATATTCGATCCTCTATTTTCTCTCAACAGAAAATCAATCACAAAGTAACAAAGTTTCTATCAAATTTCATTTTGATACCCATGTCTATATTCCATTCAATATTTTGTTAAGTTTGTATGGCATGCTTAGTGACTAGGTAAAATAGATTTAAATGCATTACATGCTAATCATATGCTAAGGATGTGATAGAAATTTAACAGAATATTTCTAACGAAGTATATATGGACAATGTATCAAAGTGAGATTGTAATTTAAATCTAGGGTATTAAAGTGTTAAAGAAATAATTATGTGTATCAAAGGATAGCAAGATTGAAAGTTTGGGTTTTAAGTGTTAAAAAAGTGCTTTGAGGCATCAAAATGAGAAGGTGGATAAACTTTGGGGTACCAAGGTGAAAATAAGCCGCCAATAATTAACCAGAAGGTTTTTTTTTCATTCCAATGTTTGTCTCTTAAACTTTCATTTTGACCTAAGCACTTCAAAGTAGTTAAATTGCTCTTAAGACCCTAAATGCTTAATATATTTTGAAATTAGTGGCTCAAATCATATTGAAATTGCTGTTAGATCCACTGATTCTTAAGATACTTTGAATTGAATCCTTCAAATCAAAATAAAATAGCAACTAGAGAGACTCTTTGAAACGCCTTCTAAGAATTGTCCTAATAGAAATTCATTGTGCACCATTCTATAACGGTAAACATTAAAAATTTAGCAAATTATATATTTCTAAGGAATGCAATTGGTTGCAAGTGGGTATACACAAAGAAGGAGGACATTGAGGGCACTCCATTGAGGTTCAAAGCTAGGTTGGTTACGAAGGGCTATGCACAGGAGAAATGTATTGACTATAATGAGATTTTCTCTCCGGTGGTGAAGCACTCTTCGATTCGGATTTTGCTAGCTTTGGTGTCACAGTATGGTTTTGGAGTTAGATCAGTTAGATATGAAGACGGTATTTTTTTCATGGTGATCTTGATGAAGAAATATATATGACTCAACCATTGGGATTCCAAGCTGCAGGGAAGGAAAAATTAGTTTGCAGATTGAAAAAAATCGCTATACGGTTTGAAGCAGTCTCCTCGACAGTGGTATAGGGGATTCGATGGTTTTATGATTAGTCATTCGTACACTCGGAACTAGTTTGATCATTGCGTATATTTTCACAAGTTGAAGGGAGGTACGTACATTTATTTATTATATTATGTCGATGACATTTTGGTTACCTCTATTTCCAGATATGTTATAGATGAGTTGAAGACACAGCTTTCAAAGGAGATGAAGGATTTGGGTGAGGTGAAGCGCATTTTAGGGATGAAGATCGGTAGAGACAAGAAGAATGTCAGAATTTGTTTGACACAAGTGGCTTATTTGAAGAAGGTTCTACAGCAATTTTATGTTAGCATGGATACGAAGCCAGTTAGTGTACCATTAGGAGCTCATTTAAAGCATTCAGTTGATCTTTCACCAAAGACAATTGAAGATCAAGAGTTGATATCGAAGACTCCATATGTGAGCATGGTTGGGAGCTTGATGTATGTGATGGTATGTACGAGACCAGATTTATCACAGGCGGTGAGCATGGTTTCGAGATACATGCACGATCCAGGAGTAGGTCATATGGATGCCGTGAGATGGATTTTGAGGTACATTCGAGGTACGCTCAATGTTGGTTTAGTTTATGAGCGGAACACTATAGGTGGGTAGGTATGCATTAGTTATGTTAATTCGGATTATGATGGGAATTTTGATAAGCGTCGGTCTACGACGGGGTATGTGTTTACTTTGACGCGTGTGCCGATGTGTTGGAGATGCATCTTATAGTCGACGGTGACTTTGTCTATGACGGAGGCAGAGTATATGACGATTACGGAGGCTGTGAAGGAGGCTATTTGGCTTCGAGGACTTTTGAAGGAACTTGATATATCGCAACGATCCGTCACTATTCATTGTGATAGCATGAATACTACCTATTTGGAGAAGAATCAGATTTTTCACGCGAGGACGAAGCACATTGACGTTCGTTATCACTTCGTTCAGGATGTTCTTGAAGATGACGATGTGGAAATTGTGAAAGTCCACACAAAGGATAATCCGGCGGATATGCTCACTAAGATGGTTCCGAGCAACAAGTTTGATCATTATCGAAATTTATTGCACATTCGTGATTGTTGAGGTCGTTGGCTGCCATTTGGGTGAACTACATGAGGCTTGATTCCATGGGCAAGAGGATACATAGGCAGTCTTTAGATGCAGCCGGCTGGATTTGTTGATTTCGATAGGGGAGATTGATTAAGCTCTCGTTCGAGTTCCCGACTTATTGTGGATTGAGTCTGTTGTCGTGAATTAACTTCACGGCATACTAGACACAACAAGTGGGACATTTGGTTGCTTTGGTGTCGGCTCAGTTTTGAAAAAACTTCGCCGATGTGGAGAATTGTGAACGCGGAAGGTGATAGGGCCTCACCCCTATCACGAGACGCATTTTCAACGCGTGGGGGCCACACGGTTTGTGAGCCCAACCCACGCGATTTGTGAGCGCGTGAGGATCCCAACCCACGCGAGACAGAGTTCGGTTTTTGAGCCTGGAGTCTCAGCTATAAATAGCATGCTCTTTCTAGGGTTTTGGTGGGCGTGCAGGCAGAGGGTGAGAACGCAAAAAGGCGGCTGTGCAAAAGAGAGTTTTTATTGCGACCTAACTCTCTTGTTGTGCTGCCGAAGTGCTACCAAAATTTTCGCTCTGCACAACACAAGAAACTTTAAGTTTGTCAGCATAGGACAGCTAAAGCTATGGTGACGTATCACCTACTCAGTCTTGAGCACATAACCCCATCCTTTTCCTTTGTTCTTTGTGCATTTTGTGATTTTGCAGAGTTCCATTCTGCGGATTGGAAGAGGTAGATGACTGTAATTTGTCATTTTGTTTTGGTCCATATTGTGAATTAGAAGAGAGAGAGGGTAGCACATTGCAGCTTGTCACTTTGTTGGAGAACTCAACACTTACATCATGATACTTGTTGATAGATATAACACCCTCATAGCTACAAATTATGTTGCAGCAGCAGCAGCAGCAGCAGCGTCATTTATAACATTTTAACATGGCATTCTTTAATTACTAATCTTGTTATGAAAATTCATCCAAATTTTCAAAATGGGCTTGTAGCATTGGTATTTGTCGTTGCACTATGTTAAGATAAGATGCAAATGTAATCTATAACAAACTCAATAAAAAAATCCAGCCTCAACAGGATAAAGCTATGTTAACACACGCAAGTAAAGAAAGATCGAATTAGCTGACCAGTCAGGTAGAGATTTATTAGTGTTTGAGGAGAAAGTTGATGTCTTCATTGATATATTCATTACAACTTCAATCGTTACAATAAAAATAAAAAAAATAGTCTTTTTATAAGACTGTTTGGTGGAAATTTTGTAGTAAGTAAAATGAAAGAAAATTGATTCGTATTCTCTCGATTTTAATTACAATTTGAATTCCCGATTACAAAAGAGAGGAGAATGACCTAGATTCTCCCATTTGTTTAATTCTGGGTTCTTCACGGTGGCGATGGAGTGCCTCCCTCGAATGCTCGCGTCGAGTTTGCTCTCCGTTGACGATCCGAACGTCTTGATTCACCAGAACGGTATCTCCTCCTCACGATTTGACGCTGTTGAGAACTTGCAAAGCAAGTTTGAAACTCTATGAAAGAGTTGATTTGAACCAAAAGTCGGTTAATCAGCCAAGGCCAAAAGCTCTCAGGACTGCTCCCAAAAGATGAATGTTGATCTCTCTTTTGTGCAGCTTTGATCTTCAAAACTCCAAATCGAAGATCCCCAAAAAGAAGCCAAAGATCTCCTCCTCGCTGCCAAGTCTCAGATCCAAAAAGCCAGCCTCTCCGATCAACCAAGCCAGCCCGAACTCACTTGAGTTTACCCATATTTATAGGGAATTAAGGGGTGTAACCGCCCCCTTAATTCTCTCCATAATGGGGTTGAGAGGGGTGTAACCGCCCCCTTAATCCGCTCCTAAGTGGGACGGAAATCTCTCAAATTGTGGAGGGAAAACGGTTCCTGCAACCGTTCAGCTCGTGTTTGAACGAGTCAAACGCCAAGTTGGCGTTCAGGACCCTAACTCTGCGTTTTAGGATTGAGACGCGGAGTTGGGTGTCGACCGAACATCAAAAACGAGAGGGCCGCTTGCGTTTTGCTTGTTGAAGCTTGGAAACGCGGGGGTCGCTTGCGTTCTGCTTGTTGAAGCTTAGAAATGCGGGGGTCGCATGTGTTTTGCTTGTTAAAGCTTGGAAACGCGGGGGTCGCCTGCGTTTCAAGAGCTAAAACGCGAAGGCAAATTCCACGTTTTTGAAGAAGCTAATGACTTATAACTTCTTCTGTAGAGCGTTGTAAAGACTGTTGTTCAGTAATCTTCGTCTTGGCTCCTTGAAAATATGAGAGTCGTCAGATTGTAACTCCCGATGTTGATTGTGAAGGCTGTTGATTAGAGCTTTCATCAGTTATTACAAAGATCGTCAGATTGTAATCTTCATCGATCTACATGAAAGTCTTCAAATTATAACTGTAGGCTGTCTAAAAATCACAATAGATAGCTGATCCCCATCAAACACCGATGATGGAAGTTACAATCTGACGACTTCCAGAAGGCTACAATTTGAAGACTTTCACGTAGATCGCTGAAGGTTACAATCTGACGACCTTCACGACAACCGATGAGAGCTCTAGTTTTAACAGGCCTTCGCACCATCAACATCGAAGAGTTACAATCTGACGACTCCTTGCATATCAAAGAGCTAAGTAAAGATTACAAATGACGAATCTTTGCAACCGCTTCGACAGAAAGAAGACTACAAATCGATGGTCTCTTCAAATCAAGACGTGGAAGTCCTCCCGCGTACCAGCATCTCGAAGATTACGCCGTGTTCATAGCCACGAACGCAGCTCAAATGCAGCTCCAAAAGTTGCAAACGCAGCTTAAATCACCACTGGACGCAGCTCTATTCGCTGCCCGACGCAGCTCAACATCGCTGCCCGACGCAGCTCAATATCGCTGCACAACGCAGCTCTATTCGCCGCCCGACGCTGCTCAACGCAGCTCCAAGCGCTGCCCGACGCAGTTCTATACTGCTGCCAAACGCAGCTTTCATCCGCTGCAAACGCAGCTTCCAATCACTGCGTTCAAGCTTCCAGACACCGCGTTTGGACACAGAATTCATGCCAGAATGCAGGATCTGCGTTTGACTCGTTCAAACACGAGTTGAACGGTTTCAAAACCGTTTCCCATAATCTGAGGGGATCACAACTCCACTCAGGAGTGATTTAAGGGGCGGTTACATCCCATTAGCCCCACTTAGGAGCGAATTAAGGAGGTGGTTACACCCCTTAATCCCCTATAAATAACAACAAACTCAACAGAGTTAAAGATCGGATTTTTGATAATCAGATCAGGGCTGGATCTTTCGGGTACGGTCTGTTGGAACTTCTTGGCAGCAAAAAGAGGATCCTTCATCCTTCGGTTGGAGCTTTGGAGATCGGCAACAAGATCTTCTTCATCCTTGGCTTATAACCGACTTTCGGTTAAATCAACTCTTTCATAGAGTTTTAAACTCGTTCAGAGTTCTCCACAACGTCAAAATCGTGAGGAGAAGACCAC
>NW_017972591.1:240303-273366 GCF_001876935.1 Asparagus officinalis
AAGGCCAAATCTCAGGAGACAGATTCGCCGCTTAGGCAAGAATCTTCCCGGAGAGGAAAAGCGTCTTCATCCCGACCTCACACAAGCAAAGGGAAGGAAAAAGTGGTTGATGACACGGCTTCTGACCAAGAAGCCCACAACCTGGAATCTTCCTCTGATGAAGGAAGAGAGACTGAGAACGAGTATAATCTCCAGTCTGGCAAAATGGAAGAATTGGAAGCCCGCCTCAATGCCATGGCCAACAGAAGCGAGCTCCAAGAAGAGGGAGTTGTCAGACCCTATCCTGCCGAATGGGATACAGCCCCTTATCCTCCAAAATTACGCTACAAACTTTTGACGGCACGGGATCACCGAACCAACATATCTATCATTTTAAGTCACAGACTGGGAATGTGATATCAAACGACGCCATACTAGTTCGATTGTTCATTGGCACCCTTAAGGGAGTTGCCTTTGAATGGTTCAGGAAACTACCTGCCGGATGTATCCAAAGGTGGGCAGATTTAGAGAGACTCTTCCTGTCAAGATTTTTTGAAGAGGATACAGAAGTCTCCATCCATACCCTTCTTGCCACTAAGCAGAAGAAGAGGGAGTCCGTCAAAGCCTTCGTCAAGAGGTTTCGAACCATGGCTCTCCGGTGTTCGTCAGGTATGACACAGTCTACTTTAGTAGAGACCCATCGACACAACTTGCAGACCAACCTCCTAGCCCGAATCGGAGTTGCAGAATGTCGTTCTTGGAGACAACTAATCTCTCAAGGCGAACAGGCTCAAAAGATTATTGCCAGGATCAAAGCTGAAGAACAAAGTAGGCAGGATCCACCTGAGCAATCAGACGAAGCCCAATCTTCTCCTGAGCAATCGGACCAAGCTCAATCTTCTCAGCCAGAACCGGAAGATACTACGGCCACTGAAGCTAATCCTCCTCATCAATAGGATGACAGGTCCAACAACTATCACGTTAACAATTACCTCTGATAGTCAACCTAAGTAGATAGTGGCCCGTTAGGCGGTGTGCCATGTCTACCCTTTTTCCCTCTGCACTTGCTCAAGACTGGGGGTTGGTTTATTTGTAGTTCATTGAATTATGAATAATAAATTTTCTGAGTTGTCATGTTCAACAGAACACCTCTGTCAACCACGAAATCCTCTGATAGTCTGTTTTCTTCCAAATTCCCCCACCAATCCTCTTCAAGTAGGATGGCGGGTCCACCAAAACTATCACGTTAACCGTCACCTCTGATAGTCCTTTTGCTCCAAATTCCCCCACCAATCCTCTTCAAGTAGGATGGCGGGTCCACCAAAACTATCACGTTAACCGTCACCTCTGATAGTCCTTTTCCTCCAAATTCCCCCACCAATCCTCTTCAAGTAGGATGGCAGGTCCACAAAACTATCACGTTAACAGTTAACTCTGATAGTCAAACTCATCAGATAATGGCCTACCAGGTGATGTGCCTCTATTCCGACTTCATGGATAGTGCCCCACTAGGTGATGTGCCTTGTCTACCTCTTTTTATTCCCCTGCTAAGTCTTAATCAAGACTGGGGGTTGGTTACTTGGAATCCATTGGATTAAGAGTAATAAATCTTTCACATCGTCAAGTTAACATTACACTTCTGACGATCATCACCCCCACGGAGTATGAATGCAGCTTGCATCACTCCTAACTTGTCACGTTAACAACATACCTCTGACAATCCACTTATCAATCCTCGTCAATAGGATGATAAGTCCCCAAAGTTGCTCCCTTCCCCAGCAAGATACTAAGTCTTTAAAATCTTAGTATCAAAATTCATCGCTTTTGATGATAAACTCATTTAGCAAGTTTCCCCAGCGAGACGCTAATTCCTAAAATCTTGTGCAAGTCACAAGAACACATTCCCGTCATGTTAACACCAAACCTCTGACAACCCACTTATCAATCCTCATTAATAGGATGATAAGTCTACAAAGTTGCTCCCATCGCAACACAATCTTGTCACGTTAACATCATACCTCTGACAAATTCAGTTATCAATCCTCATCAATAGGATGATAAGTCTACAAAGTTGCTCCAATCGCAACACTTTCCTGTCACGTTAACATCATACCTCTGACAAAATCCACTTATCGACTCTCCCCAATAGAGCGATAGGTCCTCAAAATTGCCCTGATCGCAATATTCTTCCTGTCACGTTAATATCACACCTCTGACAAAATCCACTTATCGACTCTCCTCAATAGAGCGATAGGTCTTCAAAATTGCCCCGATCGCAATATTCTTCTTGTCACGTTAATATCACACCTCTGACAAAATCAACTTATCGACTCTCGTCAACAGAGCGATAGGTCCTCAAAGTTGCTCCGATCGCAACACTTTCCACTTATCGACTCTCGTCAACAGAGCGATAGGTCTATAAAATACTGTTAGGTTAACATCACACCTCTAACAGTCAAACCCCCCCAATGAACTTGTTAATCATTTTTCAACAAGAATAGCAAGTTGTCATTATAAAATCCCCAGGGGATTAAAGATTTTCTGGAACTATCCTAGTGATAATAAAGAAAATTTTTGAATTTCACTTTAGGCGAAAATTCATGCCAAGTTAATACCATACCTCTGGCACTTTCAACTTTCTTTCGGTGTTTCAAGCCACACAGGAAGAAACGACACCAAAAATCCATGCCTTCACGCATGGGGGACTTTATCTCGATCCCTAATTAGAGATAAGTCTACGCCTAACACGCGTTGCCGGTTAATCTTTCGCCATGAAAAAGACACCAGGATTCATGCCTGGGGGAATTTATCTCGACCCCTAATTAGAGATAAGTCTGCATCTAACACATGCTGCCGGGTAGCCCATTCTCGTAATAATAGCAAAGCCTACGTATTCAATATCGTAGCATGTTGTTATTAATAACGCCAAAATCCATGCTTTACACGCATGGGGGATTTTATCTCGATCCCTAATTAGAGATAAGCCTACGCCTAACACGCGTTGCCGGTTAGTCTTTTCCCGTGAAAATGACAAAGTCTATGTATTCAAAATCATAGCATCAAGTCTAAGAGGGTTCATTCTCTTAGCACAACGTTACATGTGGAACGGACTTAGACAATCCACATGCTAGCCCGACTCAAACGGTAGTCGGTAAAGGCTTATCAAATCCGTTGATGGCTGAGGGTTTGCCAAAAATCCTATGCATGTTTGTAAATCCATTAGCTTAATGGATGTGAGCCGAGACTTGAAACGAATAAGCTGAAGACAAGTCTCAAAGACTTAGTCAAAAATGCACGGAAGCCACTTCTATGTCTTAAGTCAAAACGTTGAGGTCAGACCCGCGATGCAAAAACCGAACGCCGAGGTCACACCCGTGTTTCAAATTCAACATGCAAGGGTGAGACCCACATCTCAAGTTCAAAATGCAGGGTCCACCCCCACATTCCAGAGGCAGGATTATAGCGCATACCTTCACACAGGTCCTACGTGGCAAATCCCTTCAACCATGATGCCTTCGAAGCAAGTGCAGAGAACAAATCCTTTACAATAAGGAATCAACAGCTCCAAGATCAGAGTTGAGATCCAAAGTATTCCGAAAATTCGTCCCAGTCAACCGCGAACTTTCGAAAACTTTGGAGGGGGTTCTGTAGGCTGTCAAAAAATCACAATAGATAGCTGATCCCCATCAAACACCGATGATGGAAGTTACAATCTGACGACTTCCAGAAGGCTACAATTTGAAGACTTTCACGTAGATCGCTGAAGGTTACAATCTGACGACCTTCACGATAACTGATGAGAGCTCTAGTTTAACAGCCTTCACCATCAACATCGAGAGTTACAATCTGATGACTCTTGCATATCAAAGAGCTAAAGTAAAGATTACAAAATGACGATCTTTGCAACGCTTCGACAGAAAGAGACTACAAATCAACGGTCTCTTCAAACCAAGACGTAAAAGTCCTCCCCGCGTACCGACATCAAGATGCGTCGCGTTCATAGCCACGAACGCAGCTCAAACGACAGAAAGAGACTACAAATCAATGGTCTCTTCAAATCAAGACGTGGAAGTCCTCCCCGCGTACCAGCATCAAGATGCGCCACGTTCATAGCCACGAACGCAGCTCAAATGCAGCTCCAAAAGTTGCAAACGCAGCTTAAATCACCACTGGACGCTGCTCAACATCGCTGCCCGACGCAGCTCAACATCGCTGCCCGACGCAGCTCAACATCGCTGCCCGACGCAGCTCAACATCGCTGCACAACGCAGCTCAATATCGCTGCACAATGCAGCTCTATTCGTCACCCGACGCTGCTCAACGCAGCTCCAAGCGCTGCCCAACGCAGCTCTATATCGCTGCCAAACGCAGCTTTCATCCGCTGCAAACGCAGCTTCCAATCACTGCGTTCAAGCTTCCAGACACTGCAGTAACACAGGAAGAAATAACGACAAAGTCTACGTATTCAACATCGTAGCACCAAAATCCATGTCTTTTACGCATGGGGGACTTTATCTCGATCCCTAATTAGAGATAAGCCTACGCCTAACACGCGTTGCCGGTTAGTCTTTTCCCGTGAAAATGACAAAGTCTATGTATTCAAAATCATAGCATCAAGTCTAAGAGGGTTCATTCTCTTAGCACAACGTTACATGTGGAACGGACTTAGACAATCCACATGCTAGCCCGACTCAAACGGTAGTCGGTAAAGGCTTATCAAATCCGTTGATGGCTGAGGGTTTGCAAAAAATCCTATGCACGTTTGCAGGTTCATCAGCTTAATGGATGTGAGCCGAGACTTAAAACAGATGAGCCAAAGACAAGTCTCAAAGACTTAGTCAAAAATGCACGGAAGCCACTTCCATGTCTTAAGTCAAAACGTTGAGGTCAGACCCGCGATGCAAAAATCGAACGCCGAGGTCGCACCCGTGTTCCAAATTCAACATGCAAGGGTCCTACGTGGCAAATCCCTTCAACCATGATGCCTTCGAAGCAAGTGCAGAGAATAAATCCTTTACCACAAGGAATCAACAGCTCCAAGATCAGAGTTGAGATCCAAAGTATTCCGAAAATTCGTCCCAGTCAACCGCGAACTTTCGAAAACTTTGGAGGGGGTTCTGTAGGCTGTCTAAAATTCACAATAGATAGCTGATCCCCATCAAACACCGATGATGGAAGTTACAATCTGACGACTTCCAGAAGGCTACAATTTGAAGACTTTCACGTAGATCGCTGAAGGTTACAATCTGACGACCTTCACGACAACCGATGAGAGCTCTAGTTTAACAGCCTTCACCATCAACATCGAGAGTTACAATCTGACGACTCTTGCATATCAAAGAGCTAAAGTAAAGATTACAAAATGACGATCTTTGCAACGCTTCGACAGAAAGAGACTACAAATCGATGGTCTCTTCAAATCAAGACGTGGAAGTCCTCCCCGCGTACCAGCATCAAGATACGCCGTGTTCATAGCCACGATCAACATCGCTGCCCGACGCAGCTCAATATCGCTGCCCAACGCAGCTCCAAGCGCTGACCCACGCAGCTCTATACCGCTGCCAAACGCAGCTTTCATCCGCTGCAAACGCAGCTTCCCATCACTGCGCAGCTCTATTCGTCACCCGACGCTGCTCAACGCAGCTCCAAGCGCTGCCCAACGCAGTTCTATACTGCTGCCAAACGCAGCTTTCATCCGCTGCAAACGCAGCTTCCAATCACTGCGTTCAAGCTTCCAGACACCGCGTTTGGACACAGAATTCATGCCAGAATGCAGGATCTGCGTTTGACTCGTTCAAACACGAGTTGAACGGTTTCAAAACCGTTTCCCATAATCTGAGGGGATCACAACTCCACTCAGGAGTGATTTAAGGGGCGGTTACATCGCATTAGCCCCACTTAGGAGCGAATTAAGGAGGTGGTTACACCCCTTAAATCCCCTATAAATAACTGAAAATCAATTCAGTTCAGGGGTTCGGTCTGTTGGAACTTCTTGGCAGCAACAGGATAATCAGATCGGGGCTGGATCTTTCGAGGCGGTCGGTTGGAACTTCTTGGCAGCGAAAAGAGGATCCTTCATCCTTCGGTTGAAGCCTTGGAGATCGGCAATAAGATCTTCTTCATCCTTGGCTTACAACCGACTTTCGGTTAAATCAACTCTTTCATAGAGTTTTAAACTCGTTCAGAGTTCTCCACAACGTCAAATCGTGAGGAGAAGATCATGTTCCAGTAAAACAAGACGTCGGATCGTCAACGAGAAGCAAACTCGACGCAAGCATTCGAGGGAGGCACTCCATCGCCACCGTGAAGAACCCAGAATTAAACAAAGGGGAGAATCCAGATCATTCTCCTCTCTTTTGTAATCAGGAAATCCAATTGTAACTGAGATTAAAGGAATACAAATCAATTTTCCTTCGTTTCTTTTACTGCAAATTTTCCACCAAACAATAACCTTTTGGAAATCGTCAGATTGTAACTCCCATCATTGATATTTGATGGGGGATCAGCTATCTATTGTGATTTTTAGACAGCCTACAGAATCCCCTCTAAAGTTTTTAAAAGTTCGCGGTTGACTGGGACGAATTTTCGGAATACTTTGGATCTCAACTCTGGTTGACTGGGACGAATTTTCGGAATACTTTGGATCTCAACTCTGATCTTGGAGTTGTTGATTCCTTGTTGTAAAGGAGTCGTTCCTTTTCGGAATACTTTGGATCTCAACTCTGATCTTGGAGTTGTTGATTCCTTGTTGTAAAGGAGTCGTTCCCTGCACTCGCTTCAAAGGCATCTTAGTTGAAGGGATTTGCTACGCAAGACCTGTATGAAGGTATGCGTCATAATCCTGCTTCTGGAATGCGGGGGTGGACCCCTGTGTTTTGAACTTGAGGCGCGGGTCTCACCCTTGCATTTTGAATTTAGAACACGGGTGTGACCTCGACGTTTTGGTGTTTGTAACACGGGTCTGACCTTAGCATGTCGACTTGAGACGCGGAGGTGGCTCTCATGTATTTTTTGACTAAGTCTTTGAGACTTGTCTTCAGCTCATCTATTTCAAGTCCCGGCTCACATCCATTAAGCTGACGAGCCTGTAAACATGCATAGGATTTTTGGCAAACCCTCAGCCATCAACGGATTTGATAAGACTTTATCGACTACCGTTTGAGTCGGGCTAGCATGTGAATTATTTAAATCCGTTTCACAAATAATGTTGTGCTAAGAGAATAAACCCTCTTAGACTTGATGCTATGATTTTAAATATATAGACTTTATCATTTTCATGGGAAAAGACTAACCGACAATGCTTGTTAGGCATAAACTTATCTCTAATTAGGAATTGAGATAAAGTCCCACATGCGTGTGAGACATGGGTTTTAGCATTATTAATAACGACCTGCCACGATGTTGAATACGTGAGTTTTGCTATTTTCGCGGGAATACGCTACCCGGCAGCATGTATTAGATGCAGACTTATCTCTATTTAGGGATCGAGATAAAGTCCCTCATGCGTGTAAGGCATGGATTTTGGCGTTATTAATAACGACCCGCCACGATGTTGAATATGTGGGTTTTTGTCCTTCTTACGGTCAGAGACTAACCGGCAACGCGTATTAGGCGTTGACTTATCCCTTACTTAGGATTTAGGATAAAATTCCCCATACATGTAAGGTATGAATTCAGAGATTATTAATTTAATGATAATCACTGGCTACGATATTGAATACGTAGACTTTTTTACTGTTTCTTCCTGTGTTACTTGAAACACTGAAAGAAAGTTGGAAGCGTCAGAGGTGCAGTATTAACTTGGCATGAATTTTTACTTAGAGTGAAATTCAAAATTTTTCTTTATTATCACTAGGATAATTTTAGAAAATCTTTAATCCACTGGGGATTTTATGATGAAAACTTGCTATTCTTATTGAAAAAGGATTAACAAGTTCATTGGAGAGGGTTTGACTGTTAGAGGTGTGATGTTAACCTAACAGTATTTTATAGGCCTATCACTCTATTGAAAAGAGTCGATAAGTTGATTTGGTCGTCAGAGGTGTGATATTAACATGACAAGATTGAATATTATGATCAGGGCAATTTTGAAGACCTATCGCTCTATTGGGGAGAGTCGATAAGTGGATTTTGTCAAACATGTGGGATTAACGTGATAAGAATTTGTTACGATCGGAGCAACCTTGAGGACCTATCGCTCTATTGATGAGAGTTGATAAGTTAATTGTCGGAGGTTTGGTGTTAACATGATGGGAATTTATTACGATCGGAGCAACTTTATGGACTTATCATCCTATTAAAGAGGATTGATAAGTTGATTTGTCAGAGGTGTGGTGTTAAGTGACAAGAATTTGTGTTGCGATCACAGCAACTTTGTGGGCTTATCATCCTATTGAAGAGGATTGATACGTTGATTTGTCAGAGGTGTGATATTAACATGACGGGAATTTATTACGATCGGAGCAACTTTGTGGACTTATCATCCTATTGAAGAGGATTGATAAGTGGATTGTCAGAGGTGTTTGATATTAACGTGATAAGAGAATGTTACGATCGGAGCAACTTTGTGGACTTATCATCCTATTGAAGAGGATTGATAAGTGAATGTTACGATCGGAGCAACTTTGTGGACTTATCATCCTATTGAAGAGGATTGATAAGTGGATTGTCATAGGTGTTTGATATTAACGTGACAAGAGAATGTTGCGATCGGAGCAATATCACTAAGATAATTCCAGAAAATCTTTAATCCACTGGGAATTTTATGATGAAAACTTGCTATTCTTGTTAAAAAAGGATTAACAAGTTCATTGGAGAGGGTTTGACTATTAGAAGTGTGATGTTAACCTAACAGTATTTTAAGGGCCTATCGCTCTATTGAAAAGAGTCGATAAGTTGATTTGGCTGTCAGATGTGTGATATTAACGTGACAAGATTGAATATTATGATCAGGGCAATTTTGAAGACCTATCGCTCTATTAGGGAGAGTCGATAAGTGGATTTTTTTCAGATGTGTGGGATTAACGTGATAAGAATTTGTTGCGATCGGAGCAACCTTGAGGACCTATCGCTCTATTGACGAGAGTCGATAAGTTAATTGTCAAAGATTTGGTGTTAACATGACGGGAACTTGTTGCGATCGGAGTAACTTTATGGACTTATCATCCTATTGAAGAGGATTGATAAGTTGATTTGTCAGAGGTGTGGTGATAACGTGACAAGAATTTGTGTTGCGATGTGTGATATTAACATAACGGGAATTTATTACGATCGGAGCAACTTTGTGGACTTATCATCCTATTAAATATGATTGATAAGTAGATTGTCAGAGGTGTTTGATATTGACGTGACAAGAGAATGTTACGATCGGAGCAACTTTGTGGACTTATCATCCTATTGAAGAGGATTGATAAGTGGATTGTCAGAGGTGTTTGATATTAACGTGACAAGAGAATGTTACGATCGGAGCAACTTTGTGGACTTATCATCCTATTAAAGAGGATTGATAAGTTGATTTGTCAAAGGTGTGATATTAACATGACGGGAATTTATTACGATCGGAGCAATTTTATGGACTTATTATCCTATTGAAGAGGATTGATAAGTGGATTATCAGAGGTGTTTAATATTAACGTGATAAGAGAATGTTACGATCGGAGCAACTTTGTGGACTTATCATCCTATTGAAGAGGATTGATAAGTGGATTGTCAGAGGTGTTTGATATTAACGTGACAAGAGAATGTTGCGATCGGAGTAACTTTGTAGACTTATCATCCTATTGAAGAGGATTGATAAGTGGATTGTCAGAGATGTTTGATATTAACGTGATGGGAATTTATTATGATCAGAGCAACTTTGTGGACTTATCATCCTATTGAAGAGGATTGATAAGTTGATTTATCAGAGGTGTGATATTAACATGACGAGAATTTATTGCGATTGGAGCAACTTTATGGACTTATCATCCTATTAAAGAGGATTGATAAGTGGATTGTCAGAGGTGTTTGATATTAACGTGATAAGAGAATGTTGCGATCGGAGCAACTTTGTGGACTTATCATCCTATTGAAGAGGATTGATAAGTGGATTGCCAGAGGTGTTTGATATTAACGTGACAAGAGAATGTTGTGATCGGAATAACTTTGTGGACTTATTATCATATTGAAGAGGATTGATAAGTGGATTGTCAGAAGTATATTGTTAACGTGACAGGAATGTGTACTTCTGATTTGATCAAGATTTTGGGAATTAGCGTCTCGCTGGGGAAACTTGCTAGGTGAGTTTATCATCAGAAGCGATAAGTTTTGATACTTGTGACTTGAATAAGATTTTGAAGACTTAGTGTCTTATTGGGGAATATTACGATTTGAGCAATTTTGAGGACTTATCATTCTATTTTCAAGGATTGATAAGTTGATTGTTGTCAGAGGTATATTGCTAACATGACAAATTAGGAGTGATGCGAGTCGAATGCATACTCTGTGGGGATGATGATTGTCAGAAGTGTAATGTTAACTCGACGATGTGAAAGATTTGTTACTCTTAATCCAGTGGATTCCAAGTAACCAACCCCCAGTCTTGATTGAGACTTAGCAGGGGAAGAAAAATAGGGGTAGACATGGCATATCGCCTTATGGGCCACTATCCATCAAGTCGGAATAAAGGCACATCACATGGCAGACCGCTATCTGAAGAGTTTGGCTATCAGAGGTAACTGTTAACGTGATAGTTTTATGGACCCGTCATCCTATTGAAGAGGATTAGCGAATTGATGGACTATCAGATATAACTATTAACGTGATAGTTTTATGGACCTACCACCTTATTGAAGGGGATTGGCAAGTTGATGGACTATCAAAGACAAATGTTAACGTGATAATTTTGTGGACCTGTCATCCTATTGAAGAGGATTGACGAATTGATGGACTATCAGAGGTAAATATTAACGTGATAGTTTTGTGAACCTGTCATCCTATTAAACAGGATTGGCGAATTGATGGACTATCAGAGGTAAATATTAACGTGATAGTTTTATGGACCTGTCATCCTATTGAAGCGGATTGGCAGATTGATAGACTATCAGAGGTAGATGTTAACGTGATAGTTCTATGGATTTTGTGGTTGACAGAGGTATTCTATTGAACATGACAACTCAGAAAATTTATTACTCATAATCCAATGAACTATAAATAAATCAACCCCCAGTCTTAAACAAGTGTAGGGGAAAAGAGTAGACATGACACATCGCCTAGTGGGCCACTATCTAATAAGTTTGACTATCAGAGGTAACTATTAACGTGATAGTTATTGGACCTGCCATCCTACTGAAGAGAATTGACTTCAGGGACCGTAGTATCTTCCCTTTCTGACTGAGAAGATTATGCTTGGTCCGATTGCTCAGGTTGATCCTGCCTACTTTGTTCTTCAGCTTTGACCCTGACAATAATTTTTTGAGCATGTTCGCTTTGAGAGATTAATTATCTCCAGGAACAGCATTCTGCAACCCTCATTTGTGCTAGAAGGTAGGTATGCAAGTTGTGTCAACATGTCTGTACTAGGGTAGACTGTGTCATACCTGTCGGACATCGCAGAGTCATGTTTCGAAACCTTTTGACGAAGGCTTTGAAGGACTCCCTCTTCTTCTGCTTAGTGGTGAGAAGAGTATGGATGGAGACTTCTGTATCCTTTTCAAAGAATCTTGATAGGAAGAGTCTCTCTAGATCTGTCCACTTTTGGATACATCCGGTAGGCAGTTTCCTAAACCATTCAAAGGTAACTCTCTTGAGGGTGCCAATGAACAAGCGAACAAGTATGGCATCGTTTGATATCACATTCACAGTCTGTGACTTGAAATGATAGATATGTTGATTCGGTGATCCCGTGCCGTCAAAAGTTTGTAGCGTCGAGACTTCGAACTTTGGAGGATAAGGGGCTAAATCCCATTTGGCCGGATAGGGCCTAGCAACTCCCTCGTCTTGGAGCTCGCTTCTATTAGCAATGACATTGAGGCGGGCTTCCAATTCTTCTATTTTGGCAGATTGAGGATTTTGCTTGTTCTCAGTCTCTCTTCCTTCATCAGAGGAAGATTCCAGGTTGTGGGCTTCTTGGTCAGAAGCTGTGTCATCAACCACTTTTCCCTTCTCTTTGCTTGTGTGAGGTCAGGATGAAGACGTTTTTCCTATTCTTGCCTAGGTGGCGAATCTGTCTTATGAGATTTAGCCTTGTCTGCAACGATTTGATTCATCAGGGCCAAGAGTTCATTGATGGTCTCCTGCTGAGATTTGATCATGGCCTCCTACTCATCAAGTCTCCTCACGAGATCTTCATGGTTTCCCGTCATATAAGCGGAGCTCTCATGTTCAACAAAGGAACTTGACGATTGAGACTCTGCAATGGCTGAGTGTTCATCCTCGGAATTGATTCCTCTGGCTAACATCCGATAGTTAACAGGGGGAATGACTCTCGTTTGAGTCCGAGTATGTTGATAAACTCCATCGGACCTATTCAGGAAGTCTTTCAAGCCATGGGACTGATCGTTCTCTAACTCATCGGAATTAGAAACTGATGATCTCCCTCTGCCGATCATGTTAGAAGTAACTTCAAGGTATTCATCCTCTGAAGTCTTCTTCTTGTGTGAACGTCGTCATTGGTTAGGCAAAGCAACGTTTGTTGGTCGGTTGAATATCGACGGTTGGGCTGCATATGAGCAGCATTGACATCCCAAGAGGACCGTAGGAATCAATCGTTCACATTAAAATGAACGAATGACTTATTGCATTGGTCTTTCTCTCGATATGAACTCTCTCAAATCTATTGTAAAGATTTGAGGAGAATTACTCACTGATCGTGAGGTTTGAACTGGAACCCCCAGTCCATGATCAGATTGTAAAGATTTGAGGAGAATTACTCACTGATCGTGAGGTTTGAACTGGAACCCCCAGTCCATGATCAGACAAGATTGGCTCTTGGTGAACATGGATTTGATCGTGAGGTTTGAACTGGAACCCCCAGTCCATGATCAGACAAGATTGGCTCTTGGTGAACATGGATTTGGTTAAGGTGCCTTGAATCCATAGAATTTTTATATCTGCCCCTTAATCTAGTCGCGCTACGCAGAGTATTCGGTGTCTCGCATTTTATCAATGAAATGCGAGAGTCGCGTTTAGCACTTGGGACACGAAGATCGTATTTGGCCCTTGGGACGCGAAGGTCGCGTTTGGCACTTGAAATGCGAGGTCCGCATTTTGGTTTGGCAACGTGAGGGTCGCTTTCTTCAGTGTCGACGCGAGGGTCGTGTTTTGACTGGAAAACACGAAGCTGAAGTTTGCTTTCAACGTAGGCTTGAGGTCCGTGTTTTGGATGTAAAACACGCCATTGAGGGCCACGTTCAGTCTGGTTCTCGCGAAGCTCGTGTTTGGGTTCGTAAACGAGGCTTGCATTCGGTAGTAGAAATGCGGAGCTCAGGGTCGCGTTTAGGCTCACGAACGTGAAGCTCGCGTTGGTTGGAGGATCGACTTTCTCGGAGTTGTGCTCGTCGTCGAGATCTTCTTTTTTGTCGAGCGGCGTTCTTGTTGGCCTGTTTTAAGGCCTTTGCAGCGATGTCGTCGGCGTCGACAGAGTTGGCCGCCGTGATGGGCCTTTCGTGACCCGATGCCCATCGCTTTGGTACGGATGCAGAACCTTCAACTCGGTGGACGAGTTTGGCCGAAGCTGAGCCTACTCCTTCGGAGGAGGGGCTAATCGAGCACTCTTGGTTGAAGGAGAAGGCTTCCTTCGGCATAGGAGCAACAATTGGAGTTTTAGTCTCCTTGGAGACTTTGTGGATCTTGCGCATAGCCTTGGGGCTAAGGGATCCGGAGGAGATGGCCTCCTCAAACTTGGCTTGATCAAACTCTACCACGAGAGTTTTGACGGTTGTTCCAGTGAGATGAACATCAGATTGCGCCACCACTTCTTCGTCAGAGAAGCTAATCCCTAGTGGAGTCGCCATCTTTTGTTTGGTGGAAAACTTATAGTAAGTAAAATAAAAGAAAATTGATTCGTATTCTCTCGATCTTAATTACAATTTGAATTCCCGATTATAAAAGAGAGGAGAATGATCTGGATTCTCCCCTTTGTTTAATTCTGGGTTCTTCACGGTGGCGATGGAGTGCCTCCCTCGAATGCTCGCATCGAGTTTGCTCTCCGTTGACGATCCGAACGTCTTGATTCACTAGAACGGTATCTCCTCCTCACGATTTAACACTATGGAGAACTTGCAAAGCAAGTTTAAAACTCTATAAAATAGTTGATTTGAACCGAAAGTCGGTTAATCAGCCAAGGCCGAAAGCTCTCAAGACTGCTCCCAAAAGATGAATGTTGATTTCTCTTTTGTGCAGCTTTGATCTTCAAAACTCCAAATCGAAGATCCCCAAAAAGAAGCCAAAGATCTCCTCCTCGCTGCCAAGTCTCAGATCCAAAAAGCCAGCCTCTCCGATCAACCAAGCCAGCCCGAACTCAATTGAGTTTACCCACAGTTATAGGGAATTAAAGGGTGTAATCGCCCCCTTAATTCTCTCCATAATGGGGTTAAGAGGGGTGTAACCGCCCCCTTAATTCACTCCTAAGTGGGACGAAAATCTCTCAAATCGTGGAGGAAAAATGGTTCCTGCAACCGTTCAGCTCGTGTTTGAACGAGTCAAACGCCCAAGTTGGCGTTCAGGACCCTAACTCTGCGTTTTAGGATTGAGACGCGGAGTTGGGTATCGACCGAATATCAAAAACACGAGGGCCGCTTGCATTTTGCTTATTGAAGCTTGGAAACGCGGGGGTCGCCTGCGTTTTACTTGTTGAAGCTTGGAAACACGGGGGTCGCCTGTGTTTTGCTTGTTGAAGCTTGAAAACGTAGGGGTCGCCTCCGTTTCAAGAACTGAAACGCGAAGGTAAATTCCGCGTTTTAGAAGAATCTAATGACTTATAACTTCTTCTGTAGAGCGTTGCTAAGACCGTTGTTCAGTAATCTTCGTCTTGGTTCCTTGAAAATATGAGAGTCATCAGATTGTAACTCCCGATGTTGATTATGAAGGCTGTTGATTAGAGCTTTCATCAGTTGTTGCGAAGGTCGTCAGATTGTAACCTTCATCGATCTACATGAAAGTCTTTAAATTATAACCTTCTGAAAGTCATCAGATTATAACTCCCATCATCGGTGTTTGATGGGGGATCAGCTATCTATTGTGATTTTTAGATAGGCTACAAAGACTCTTACACAATGAAAATGAAAAAAAAATATAACTCTCGTCAAAACAAACGCAACGGACGTTTATCCTCCGCTGTTTGCATGGGATCTTGGCCTGTGACGGAGATGTTGATATCCATGGACTACTAAATGATCAGATAAGATCTGGAGCTTCATTGATTCGCGAAGGAATCAAGAAACCGAAGTAATTAGCTCGGCAACAGCGATATAATCACTATTCTCGAGATCATCGCAACGGGGCAATCTCAAGGGAAGGAACCGGGAACTATAGATCTGGCGAGCTCCTCTTTTTTATGCTGATGAACTCGATCTGATCTCCTCCTCTCTTCTAAAATTCGTGCTCCTTCAGTCTTCAGTTCAGCAGATCAGCAGGGCTTCGCCAACGCTCGAGAATTCCAGATCTGAAAAAATGAAGGCCCTAGGGCTGTATTTATAGGCTTCGAGAGCTCTATTTTTGGATAAGAATGGTTGATTCACTCTTATGCTCAGTTATAACCACTTAACCATGTTCTTGGATGATATCTTATCAGTTGGAATAAATTCAGACGGTTAACGGTTAAAAAATGGCTCAAAATAGCCAAAAACAGATTTCGTGGACTGTGGACACCTATGGGTATCTCGTCCATGCTTTGGCCGAGACATCATTTGGTGTCTCGACCAAGCATCGGCCGAGACACCACTTGGTGTCTTGGCCAAACTTTGGCCTGAACTTGGTTTTACGTGTTCCGTCCGTTTTCGCCGTATCTTCATCGTCCGAACTCAGAATTATGTGGTTCAAGATGCGTCAGAAAGATAACGAAGAGATCCATAAGCTCCTATGGTTGAATCACATGTGAAGTAGATGGGACAGGAGGGGTGCTTTGTCTTTCGTAAGTGACGCAGAGCTCCCGGTCCATTTGTGTTTTCGTTATTCCGAAGTTCCGTTACTTTGCATGGTTCGCCGACTCACTTCATGCACTTGTCGTCATCAAATGAGCTTCTGTGACTCGAATAGCGACGTTCATTATCTTCTCTCTATCTCGAGCCATGTACGGGGACATATAGATAATTTTTAACGCCTACAGATACCCCCTCCAAAGTGTTTCAGTCTCTTTTTTTTATAGAGGAGCCTAAAATACCTTTGGATGTGATTGGTCTAACCTTCAGTCAGTGTAAGAGGACCTGTAGTTAGCTTTGACTCTTTACTCCTTCGATTTTTAGTCTATTCAATATGAATAGCTAAAATTCTTCTGGCGCTGTGTTTATCATCTGGTCGTCGTCGAAGTTTCGAATCGAACTTCGTAAGTTGGTTTTGGCTTGTGTCATTGAGTTGACTTTGAACTAATTATCTCTGTCGCAACACGTTGATCGGTGTTGACTCAGAGCTACGTGTTGACTAGCGTTGACTTTTCTTATAACGCGTTGACTGGCGTTGATCTAGGGCTACGTGTTGACTGGCATTGACCGGCGTTGACGTTAGGGTTTCGCATCGATCATCATTGACACAGTTTATACTTGTATGTTTGATGGAGTATACACAGTTTAAGCTCTTAAGGTATTGGAGCATGACGATTCCAAATGGTGAGACTGTAGGACTAACTATTAAAACTAATTAATCTGCATATATGGATCTTATCTTAAAATTATCAGATTCTTAAGTCACGGGACCAACTAATAGAGCTGGTACATCAATAACTCTCATATTTATAGGATTTTTGGCAAACCCTCAGCCCTCAACGGGTTTGATGAGCCTTTACCGACTACCGTTTGAGTCGGACTAGCATGCAGATTGTTTAAGTCCGTTTTGTATGTAACGTTGTGCTAAAAGAGTTAACTCTTTTAATGCTACGATATTGAATATGTAGACTTCGTCTATCTTACGGGAATAGACTACCCGGCGGCGTGTGTTAGACGTAGACTTAGGATTTTTGGCCAATCCTCAGCCATCAACGGATTTGACGTACCTTTACCGATGTGACGCCCCTGGGTTCACACAAGGCTGTAGTCTAAGATAAAACCAAGAATATCAAACCTGCAATGCACCACACCGTGCAATAACATGTTTCACCATCATAATTACTATCTCTCTAATAGAATCAATAACAGGTATAGGTACAAAAGTAAGTAAAAGATAATACAAGAATCAACTGATAAAATAATAGAGATCAAATTAATATTTCATCGGCTAACATACTAAAGTACAAATCAATGTCTGAAATAAATAAACTGGAGTTCTCAACAAGTCTCAAATATAAAATGTCTAAATAAGAAGAAATAAGGCACACAACCTTTACAACTTCTAGAAATAAAATCCTCAAATGTCTAAACAGAAGTCTACAGTGGAGCTCAAAAGAAAAATATAACTAAAACAGATAGCTGAAGCTAAAGTGCATCGCCATCAACCTGTGACTCTCCGGGTTCCTAGTTCGTTACCTGAAAGGGGAGGGACAACAAGCGTCAAAGCGCTAGCGAGCAACATTACAACCAACCCCAAGGGAAAGGGCTCGTCGTATACAGAAAATATAGTTAATATATATATATATATATTAGTACTTAGGAAATTACAACACGAGCATAGGTACGTCGAGCAAAATAATCCAAACAAGGAAACCCTCATGTATATACCTTGTATCTCAAATTGTAAATCCCTAAATACCAAACCCGAAATCTAATTCGGGAACAATAATAAAAGAAGACAAACCCATCTCAGAACTTAAATCTGGCGTCATGTCATAACTCACATAAGTGTCATGTCCAGCCTATGTAAGTATCAATGTCAATCTCAAGGTCTAAACTGATGTCCAACACATGGACTAAAACTAGATGTAGTGGATGTCCAACACATGGACTGCATATGAAAATTGTCCAATACATGGAATGAATGTGATAAATGTCCAACACAAGGACTACACATCATAATTGCCTAACACATGGACTAGATGAAAAATATGAACATATGCATATACCCTAATTTCTCACGTGTCTCGGTGTACAAACCTAAACTCGTGTCTGCATGTCATCTCACATGTAAAGATACATGTTAAATAATAATTTCTAATACCCATTATTCGAGGTAACTCCTCCTTCATATTAAAGCACGCAATAACAATAAACAAGTATAAACAGTTTCAGTTAAACTGAAACAACCCAAACAGATCCAAACCGAGGAAACTGGAAAATTCCTCATCAGTCGACTCATGAGTCGACTGGGATTGGTCGACTCATTGGTCGACCAGAACAAAACACAAAACTATAAATTTTCCCGTCAGTCGACTCATCAGTCGACTCATAAGTCGACTGAGCAGAAAATTCCCAGTTTTTCTGCATACGATGATTTATATGAAAAAATTAAATCTAAAGTTCTTCTTCATCATGTCCAACAAAATATTTCCGATTCTAACACATGTGTATCAACAGAAACGAAAGATTTGCATGTAATAACTTACATTAAAACCCTAAACATATTTATCCATGTTTTAAAACGTTTAAAAACAAAGAAATCACAAAGAAACACATGTTTAAAACTAACTTCAGATCTGGATCTACATTACAAAAACGTTGGTGAGTTTTTATTAAACTGAAAATGTAGATCTTGCAACTTCATAATATAAAGCATTTATCTTTATGCACAAAAATACGTTTTAGGCTCAAGAATTCAAAATAAATCTCAAAGAAAACTATACAAACAGTGGGTGAGGGCTGGACGAGATTTTACTCGCCTCTGGTATGCTAGAACAACTCCTGAATCCGAGAGAGGATGATTCCCTTTGCTGCACCTCTCCAAAACCCGCTGAAATCCTCCGAAAATCCCCCAAAAATCACCAAAAACGAACTAGGGTTTGAGGGGAAAGAGGGGCGAGGGTTTCTCTGGGATTCTGATGGGTTTGGAGTTGGTTTCGGGTAAAAGAAAATATATATAATACGGTTAAAACCTGAAAAAAAACTCACCCAAACCCGCAACTGAAAAATCTGGAAATCTACCCGTAAGTCAACTCATAGGTCGACTCATAAGTCGACTCATGAGTCGACTAAGCCGACGTTTTCCAGATTCGTGCATGTTTTGCTAATTTGTCAAAACCAATGCACAAAACTCTATAAAAATACACTCATACATATCTGATAACTTGTTATCAAGTATATCTATGACCTCAAGTTATTTACCATAATAGAATTATCTATCACCAATAATTCACATATACTTCTAACAAAAATACGGGGTTTTACATTCTTCCCCCCTTAAAAGAATTTCATCCTCAAAATTCAGAAATCATACTCTAGCAAATAATATTACTCTAGACAAGCATATAGCGATATTTATATTTAACAATCCAGGATGACTATATTCCCACTCAACCCTTAATCAAATGGAACTAGTACATCAGGTGAAAAATCCAAACAAGGAACCCCCATATATATACCATGTGTTCCAAAAGATTAAGAATTGAGCGGAAATATCCTTATTCTAGCATTAAATCTAAATATAATCACACAAATAATCATACACATAAATCAATCCACTTCCTCAATAAATGCAGGAAGTAGCGCTACATAGCATCTTCGCGCTCTCGAAAATCATCTTCGATGTCCACACTTAACCATCTAAAATGTACATACCCCCACTTAACCCCTAACTAAATGGAACAAGTACATCGATCGAAAAATCCAAACAAGGAACCCCTCATTTATATACCATATGTTCCGAGTACTTAGGAGATAAGTGGTAATACCCTCATTTTAGTGTTAAGTATAAACATCGCCATAATTGAATCTATAAGCCATATATAAGTCATACAAAAAGCTTTAATTTACCTGGTCAAACATGTGTGGATAGTCACAACGCATGTCCTCTTCTCGCTCCCAAGAAATATCCTCAACGCCTCTTCGGTTCCACTGAACTTTCACCAAAGGAATTACCTTGTTTCTAAGCCTTTTTTTCCTCTCTGACAAGTATACAAACCGGAATCTCAATAGTAGTCAAATCCTTCTGAAGCTCAATCTCTGGTGCATCCAACACTCTCTGTTGCTCCTCATCATGCAAGTGCTTCTTGAGCATAGAAACATGAAATACATTGTGTATACTAGACATCGATGCTGGAAGATCTAGTATGTATGACACAGCTCTAATGCGCTCCAAAATCCGGAAGGGTCCAATATACCTTGGTGCAAGCTTTCCCCGTCTCCCGAATCACTGGACGCCTTTCATAGACGATACCTCCAGCATAATCGAATCTCCAACCTGAAACTCCAAGAGTCTTCGTCTCTTATCTGCATAGCTCTTTTGTCGACTCTGAGCGGCTAAAATCCTCTTTCTAATCAATGCTACCTTCTCAGTAGTCTGTCTCACAAGCTCTGGCCTAAGCATTAAGCTATCCTCCGGCTCTGCCCAGCATATCGGTGATCTACAAGGTCTCCCGTACAATGCCTTATATGGAGCCACACCAATCGTCATTTGATAACTATTGTTATAAGCGAACTCTATCAGTGGAATATGCTCCTCCCAGCTACCTTGAAAGTCTATGACACAAGCCCGCAACATGTCTTCCAACACCTGATTCACCTTCTCCGTCTAATCATCTGTCTATGGGTGGAATACACTGCTGTAAGATAATCTGTTGCCGAACGAATCCTAGAGACTCCTCCAAAAATGCGAAGTGAACACTGAACCTCGATCTGACACAATCGTATCAGGAACTCCATGAAGTCAGACTATCTCCCGAATAAATATCCTCGCATACGCCTTAGTTGTATATGTAGTCTTTACTGGAATAAAATGCACTGACCTCGTCAACCGATCCACAATCACTCAAACTGAATCATTCCCCTTCTTCGACTTCGGCAACCCTACAATAAAGTCCATAGAAATATCCGCCTATTTCCACTCTAGAATGGGTAAAGGCTGAAGTGTTGCTGTTGATTTTTGATACCCTGCCTTCACCTGCTGACGGATAAAACACTTAGCTACATACTCTGTAATCTCTCTACGCATATCAATCCACCAGAAGTGTCTCTTTAAGTCCTTATACATCTTGGTGGTTCCTGGATGCACTGTATACCGAGTACGATGAGCTTCATCAAATAGCTCCCTCTTCAGCCTGGCACTGGATAGCATAACCAATCTATCCTTCATCTGTAGACCTCCATCTGCTCCAATGGTCCAATCAGCTTTAGGTTCTTTGGAAATCTCCTCCTTTCGGATTTGAATCCAAGAGTCTTCCAGTTGAGATCTGACAACTCTGACACTCCAAGATGGCTGCACTGACACAGCTCCCAAAAATGCACTGGTTCCACCAATCTCGGGTCTGAAATCAAACTGGCTAAGAGTAAGAAGATCTCTATACAATGAACACCTCAAAGCCGAAACCCGATGTCGACGCTTTCTGCTTAAAGCATTTGCTACGACGTTCGCCTTTCTCGGATGATACTGGATTGCGAACTCGTAATCCATGATAAACTCAATCCACCTCCTCTGTCTCTGGTTGAGTTCCTTCTGAGAGAAAAGATGCTTCAGACTCTGGTGGTCTGTGAACAGCTCAAACTGTACTCCATACAAGTAGTGTCTCCAAGACTTCACTGCAAATACCACTACTGCTAACTCCAAATCATGAGTGGGATAGTTCTGCTCATGTAACCTCAACTGCCGTGAGATATATACTACTACCCTCTGAGTCTGCATCAAGACGCCTCCTAAACCTGCCAATGATGCATTTGTGTAGACCATAAATATCCTGTCGCTGCTCGGAATAGTCAAAACTGGCGCTGAAGTCAACTTAGTCTTCAAGATATCAAAGGTCTTCTGGCACTCCACACTCCAAATGAACTGTACACCCTTCTTCATAAGACGTGTAAGTGGCATCGAAATCTTCGAGAAGTCCTGGATGAACTTCCTGTAATAGCCGGCTAAGCCCAAAAAGCTACGAACCTCTGTCACCGTCCTTGGCGGTTTTCAATCAAGAACTGCTGTAACCTTAGCCGGATCCACTGCTATACTCTCTCTACTGATGATGTGGCCGAGAAATCTAACTTCTGAAAGCCAAAATTCACACTTGCTAAACTTGTCATATAACTGATGCTTTTGCAGAGTCCTCAAAGCTAATCGTAGTTGCTGCTCGTGTTCTGCCTCCGATCTCGAATAAATGAGGATGTCATCGATAAAAACAATCATGAATTGATCCAAGAAGGGACGGAAAACCCGGTTCATCAAATGCATGAATACAGCGGGTGCATTGCTCAACCCAAATAGCATGACCATAAACTCGAATGATCCATATCGAGTAAGAAAAGCGGTCTTAGGAATATCCATCTCCCGAACCCATAACTGACAATAACCAGAACGAAGGTCAATCTTCGAGAAATACTACGCTCCCTATAACTGGTCGAACAAGTCATCAATCCTAGGTAATGGGTACCTATTCCGATTAGTGACCTTGTTCAACTCTCTATAATCAATGCACAATCTCATACTACCGTTCTTCTTCTTCACGAAGAGGACCGGTGCGCCCCATAGAGAATGACTCCGACGAATAAAACCCTGAGCTAACAACTCGTCCAACTGGGTCTGAAGCTCCCTCATCTCAGCTGGTGCCATGCGATAGGGTGCACGGGATATCGGGGTTGTGCCTAGCTGCAACTCAATACAGAACTCAACCTCTCTCACAGGAGGTAGTCCAGGCATGTCCTGAAAGACATCCTGATACTCTGAGACAACTCTAGTCTCTAATAAATCAATACCCTGATCACATCGCATCACCTCCTCGATGTACGCCAGAAATGACTCCGCAAAACAGTTACCCTGAGAGGTTGCCACAATCATCTCGGACCCATCGGACATCCGCAAATTGACTGTCTTCGCAAAGCAGTCAATACTAACATGGTAGGAAGACAACAAATCCATACCAAGGATAACATCGAACTCGGACATATGCAACACTATCAAATCAACAACGAACTTCGACTCATCTAAACTGATAGTACACCTCCTACAAACGCTCTTCATAAGCGATATCTCACCTAAAGGGGTGGAAACTGATAAAGGGGTGTCTAATGGCTGAGCTACGAGCTGGAGTCTAGACATAAAATCATACGAAATGAAGGAATGCGAAGCTCCCGAATCGAAGAGAATACGGGCGGGAAAAGAATTCACAAGGAACGTACCCTCCACCACTGCTCCGCTAGCTCTATGATCATGCGGTACTACCATATATACTCTGCATGTGGCTGACGTCTGCTCTGCTGCTAGTGCTGGAGAGTACGGAACTATCTGCCCCTGAGGAACCTCCTGAACTGCACGAATCTATCCTTCAGTCTTCTGAGCTGCTGGCGGTGCCTCTAGCCTCATGTGCTGACCCTGACCTCTGCTCTGAACTCTCTGCTGCTGTTTGTTCGGGCCTTGCCCTGCTGAGCTCCTACTGGTGCGTTGTGGCACTCCGATACCTTATGTCCGACCTTGTGATAGTTATAGCAAACTTCCTGATACTTGCGCTGCTGATGCGCTCTCTGATCCTGCTAGGGTCCCTTCTTATGAGGGCCCTGATGTTGCTGCTGAGGTCCCAAAAAGGTCTATTTTTCTTACCCTTGTCCCCATTCTGTCCTGCCTTAGTCTTCCCTTCCTTATCTTTCTGGAACATGGCAGTCTCAATCTCCTGTGAGGTGGCGGCCTCTGCTACCTCTCGAACTGAATAGAATTTCCTCGAGACGAGATATAGACGAAGATTAGCACGGAGCCCTGCTAGGAACATCTGAGCCTGTCGCTCTCCTGTCTGCCACATACCCGTGAAGAGCAGCAACTCCATAAATTTGCTCTCAAAATTTGCCACTGACATGTCCCCCTGAGTCAACCGGGACAACTCAAGATCCTTCCCAATCCGTGCTACAGAAGAAATATACTACCCGTCAAAGAAGTAGACAAAGTCCTCCCATGTGAGGGTCATCCGGTGCTCTAGAGTGAACTGGAGTCGATACCTCTGGTATGCTAGAACAACTCCTGAATCCGAGAGAGGATGATTCCCTTTGTTGCACCTCGCCAAAACCCGCTGAAATCCTCCGAAAATCCCCCAAAAATCACCAAAAACAAACTAGGGTTTGAGGGGAGAGAGGGGCTAGGGTTTCTCTGGGATTCTGATGGGTTTGGGGTTGGTTTCGGGTAAAAGAAAATATATATAATATGGTTAAAACCCGAAAAAAACTCACCCAAACTCACAACTGAAAAATCTGGAAATCTACCCGTAAGTCAACTCATAGGTCGACTCATAAGTCGACTCATGAGTCGACTAAGCCGACGTTTTCCAGATTCGTGCATGTTTTGCTAATTTACCAAAACCAATGCACAAAACTCTATAAAAATACACTCATACATATCTGATAACTTGTTATCAAGTATATCTATGACCTCAAGTCATTTACCACAATAGAATTATCTATCACCAATAATTCACATATACTTCTAACAAAAAACGGGGTTTTACAACCGACTACCATTTGAGTCGGGCTAGCATGTGAATTATTAAAACCCGTTTCATATGTGACGTTGTGCTAAGAGAGATAATTCTCTTAGACTTGATGCTATGATTTTTAATACATAGACTTTGTCTTTATCACGGGAATAAACTAACCGGTAACACGTGTTAGGCGTTGACTCATCCTTACTTAGGATTCAGGATAAAGGTCCCCAGACTTGTATTCTTGTGTCTTTTTCATTCGGTGAAAGACTAAATCGGCAACGCGTGTTAGGCATTGACTTATCCTTTCTTAGGATTCATGATAAAGGTCCCCAGACTTGTATTCTGGTGTTTTTTTCATTCGGTGAAAGACTAAATTGGTAACGCGTGTTAGGCGTTGACTTATCCTTTCTTAGGATTCATGATAAAATTCCACATACGTGTGAGGCGCGGATTTTGGTGTTATTAATAACGGCTTGCCATAATGTCGAATATGTAGGCTTTTTCTTTTTACGATCAAGAACTAAACGGCAATGCGTGTTAGGCGCTGACTTATCCCTACTTAGGTTTCGGGATAAAAGTCCCCAGACTTGTATTCTGGTGTCTTCTTCAATCGGTGAAAGACTAAACCGACAACGCGTGTTAGACGTAGGCTTATCTCTATTTAGGAGTCGAGATAAAGTTCCCCGCGCGTGTAAGGATTGGATTTTGGCGTTATTAATAATAGCTTGCCACAATATTATATGTGGGCTTTTGTTCTTTTTACGGCAAAAGACCAACCGACAACGCCTGTTAGGCGCTGACTTATCCCTACTTAGGCTTCGGGATAAAATTCCCCAGACTCTGATTTTGGTGTCTTCTTCAATCGGTGAAAGACTAAACCGGCAATGTGTGTTAGGCGTTAACTTATCCCTACTTAGGATTCGGGCTAAAATTCCCCGTACGTGTGAGGCACGGATTATGGTGTTATTAATAATAACATGCTATAATGTCGAATATGTGGGCTTTTGTTCTTTTTACGGTCAAGAACGAACCGGTAACGTGTGTTAGGCGCTGACTTATCCCTACTTAGGTTTCAGGATAAAAATCCCCAGACTCGGATTCTGGTGTCTTTTTCAATCGGTGAAAGACTAAACCAGCAATGCGTATTAGACGTTGACTTATCCCTATTTAGGAGTCGAGATAAAGTTCCCCGTGCATGTAAGGCACGGATTTTGGCGTTATTAATAACGGCCTACCACAATATCGAATATGTGGGCTTTTGTCCTTTTTACGGTAAAAGACCAACCGATAACGCGTGTTAGGCGCTGACTTATCCCTACTTAGGCTTCAGGATAAAAATCCTCAGACTCAGATTCTGGTGTCTTCTTCAATCGGTGAAAGACTAAACCGACAACGCATGTTAAGCGTTGACTTATTCCTACTTAGGATTCAGGATAAAATTCCCCGGGCGTGTGAGACACGGATTATGGTGTTATTAATAACAACCTACCACAATGTCGAATATGTGGGCTTTTGTTCTTTTTACGGTCAAGAATGAACCGGTAACGCGTGTTAGACGCTGACTTATCCCTACTTAGGTTTCGGGATAAAAGTCCCTAGACTCGGATTCTGATGTCTTTTTCAATCGGTAAAAGACTAAACCGACAACGCGTGTTAGGCGTTAATTTATCCCTATTTAGGAGTCGAGATAAAGTTCCCCGTGCGTGTAAGGCGCGGATTTCGACGTTGAAGGATGGTGTCTTCTCTTGGGGCAAAGACGAACCTGAAATAGGAGAGGAAGAATTTTATATTTTATCTCCCAAAATCGAAGAGGAAGAATTTTATATTCTATCTCCAGTTATAAAGGAGACTCGAAGTGGGATCTCCACCTCGAGAATCTGAAGAGTGAAACTAAGAGTGGGATCTCCACTTCGAGAATCGAAAAGATTCGGATAATCCTAATTGTCAGAAGGTTTGATTACCAAACTAAAGGTAAATTTCTCATTATCGAGAGTGAATTGTGGTTTTGGTCCTAACTGTAGGAATGTTTGACCAAGCGGGAGTTTGAGGTGACCCTAACTGTAGGAAGGTTTGATCACTCGATTTAAAAGTGAACCTCTCGTTCATGGAAGGAATCGAGAGGAGATTTTGGCTTTGGTTGTGGTCCTAACTATAGGAAGGTTTGCCAAATGAAAAGTGAGAGTGTGAGTACAAATTATAATGAGAGTGTTGATTCGTACAAATCACTTGAAGAGAGTCCCTGGTGTTAAGCGACAAATACTTAACACGAAGAGGTTTGACAATTATTAATGATCAGGAAACTAAAATTCCGAGTACTATGTCCGGACTCTAACAATGGGAGTGTTGAGTGCACAGACACAGTGTGAGTTTGAATGGATTAAACCAGAAAGAATTTTAGTGGACCCACTGTCAATTAATTTGATCAGTGAGGGGCTTTGTGGTGGAGAACTATAAATTCGTCAACACCAGTGGGAGTTTTTTTTATGAGGAAAGATTAATCCAACGATGTGATCAACTCTCATCTCAGCAAAAGAGTGCTCAGAAGCTGGTGGAATTGCTCGCAGCATTTAGAATCCAAGTGGGAGTTTCTTATTCATCCTATTTTTGTAGCGATCGGGTTATCCCTAAGAACACAACATATAGCATTCTTTCGGGAACTTCCCGTTACATCCACCCCCAGCTTTCTTTGTGAAACCGGGTCTAACATTATACTCAGCTAAATGATCGGGTTATCCTTAAGAATATCACTTACGATATTCTTCCAGGAACTTCCCGTTAAAATTAGGAAACAGTTTAGACTCGTATACCTGTTTGAGTATTGAGAAGCAGTTTATACTCGTATATTCTTCGGAGTGTCGGAAGGAGCAGTTTATACTCTTATACTTATCGGAGTCTTCATTCGGCTTAATTTAGCGTTATGACGCTAGCTTCAACCAGGGTTTGGATGCTATTCTTGAAAGCGAAGCAAGCCTTGGTGGGATGAATGATCCTCATGTGGTACGCACAGTACTTTGGATCCGTAGTATTATCAGTTTCCTCCTGATTTGCGATAAGTGGTAGCTTGATCTTGTTGTTCTCAGGGAGGGATTCGAAAATAGCTGGAACGTCTTCGTTCTTGACGGAGTATTCTTTTTGGAGTCTCAGACTTGAAGTCTTTTGCTATCTTCGGGATTACTGTTGTGACGTCAGATTAGCATCAACAGCAGCTACAGGGGCCTTCCCTTTACCACGGGAGACGAAGCTTGAATTTGGAGGGTTAGCCGTCAGTTAGCTTCTCTCGGCTTTCTTCCTTCTGAGGAAGGCATGCTCTCAGCGTACTTTCAACTCTTTTCAGGTATTGGACGACGCTACTCCCATAACTTTCAACACGTCCAAAGAGGTTGTTATGGCATGTTTGGAGGATGAAGTCCTCTGTGATCAGATCTCGACAGTTCATCGTCTTATTTCGGAAGCGCTTGACGAAGTCGTCGACCGTCTCGTCGTCTTCCTATTTCTCATCGAAGAGTGTCCTGATTGACACCTCGGCATCATCATCAAAGAAGTGAATGAGGAATAGGTTCTCCAGGTCATCCCAGCTGTTGATGCTTCCAGGCATGAGACGGTGGTACCAATCAAAGGCGGGCCCGCGAAGGATGCCAACGAATGACTGAACCATCAATGCTTCATTGTCGGAGATCACACCCAAGTAGGACTTGAAGTAGATCAGATGTTGAGTGGGCGAGCCCTTCCCATCGAATGGTGTGAAGTTGATCAGGTTGAACTTCGTCGGGTATGGGATCGACTCCCACTCTCTCGGGTAGGGACACAGAATGTCGTTCTTCTTCACCTCTCGGGCAGACATCAGAGCGTTGATTTTGCTCTCTAGGTCTTTCATCTTTTCATCCGCGTTCATATCCTTCCTTGGTCGATTTTGAGGAGGAACAATAGGGCCACCCCCAGTGTTGTCATCATTGGGGGGACCATCCCCGACGTTGTTATTCTCAGTGGGGACACCCTAGTGTTTTGGTCAATGGGAGGGTCATCAGCATTGATGTATTCATCCATGTCTGAATCGCTAGTTGCTTGGCTAACATTATTGCGACGGCTGGATTCACCAAGTTGATTGGACAGAGCCCAAATCTGTTGGTCATGCTCTTCCTTCGTCTGCTGCATAGTCATTTCTATTTTAATTTTGAATGCTTATTTCTGCTTGGCTAGAGCATCCTTAACCATTTTGGCTACTTCCTCGGTGTTAATCATAAACACCTCGTGGGATTGTCCTGGATTGGATACCGTTTTGTCAGAAGCGACTATAGAATTGGCATCTGATGCTTCGTCATCCGAGGATAATCTCCTCTGCATTCTTTAATAATCCTTACGTCTAGTAATCCCTGCGCGTAGTGGAGTTAGATAATGCGATACGAGGGGGTCAGAACTAGAAGGTCGAGCCGACGTTCCTTTATCAGCCATGTTAATTATGACTTCTGGAAGTTCGTCACCTTGAACGGCCGATCGTTTCTTACGAAAATGCTTTGGCTTGGACTTAGTCGTTCCGTTAAAGATCCTCTCAAATACCGAGACCCTCTGCGGAGCGGTCTTAGGGAAGCTACATGCTGATAACACCGTCCTGATTATCTTGGTATGCGGACAATGAAAGTCTATCTCTCGGGAATCTCTCTTTCGAGGTCTATTCGTACCCCCAGCCCGATAGTACAACTCATCAGCATGATGACCGGAGAAATCTATCGTATGTTAGCACGAATTCTCAGGTATAACGTCATCGTCTGATGAACATGTTTCCTTCTGAGGGTTCATCGCCTTGTTGGCACTCTCAAGAGTCGCACGTTTTGAGCTATGCCTTCATGAGCGTAGGATCTCAACGGACTCTTGAACTTTGACACGTAGTCCGAGGCGGTCAGTTATAGGAGTTTTCTCTTTATGAGAAGGCTCAGACTTGTTGTAAGGGTCAGTACGACCTCCAGCTCGATGAGTTGCTCGGGGTTCATTCACCATGCCCAGGAGTTCTTTGACCAGAAATCTGTCTCGATCTTCATATAGAGGACCCAGACGATCCTTCAATGGAATTCTGGATTTGGAGAGATCCACGTTGTTGTAGGGCTTCACTGGAGGTGCGGGAGTAATAGGAGCGTGATCTAAAATTGGCAAAGGCTGGGGAGCAGCCTCGGATCTGGAATCAAGCGAGAGACACGACTGGTGTCTCTTGTCGGGTAGAGGCGCTGTTTTGGCCTTCAACACCTAAACCTGCTTAGATTTTGGTGGTTTCTTGACCACATCTTTCTGCTGCAATTTTTGTGCTTCTTGTGCGAGAATCCGTACATGCGTAAGTAGTGCGCGACGTTTCTGGATACGCTCCTCGAGGGTAAAACGGGTTCGTTTGACACAAACTCATTTGTTAGTTGACGGTTTGGAGGAGGACTCTGATACTTGTTGTGGTGACGGCTTAGCCACTTGGCGCTTTCTGAACTCTAGATCCGCTTGGTAGCGTAGTCTGTCCACTTGCTCTTTAGCCTTAGCGAACTGACGAGCAAGACGTTGACAACGCCTTTGACGAGCCCTCTTCGACAAATTTGGCACGCCTTCAACAGTCAACTCCTTAATGGAGGCGGTGTCCGGATCTGTGGCTTTGGCTTCATCAAACACCGTCGGGTCATCGCGAGGTGCAACTGCAGCAGCGACGGCGGAGAGATCATCTTCTTAGGTCTTCATATCTGAAGACCAGCGGATTTTCCTGGAGGAGGAGGTCTTTCTGCGCTTGCGAGGAGAGGTGAATCTGGAGGAGGAGGAGGAGGAGATGTACTCCTCAAACTTCTGCTGGTCGAATTCGTATTCGATCTCTTCATTCACCGGGATCTTGATCGTTGGCTACAGCACGACAGCCTTGGTAGTTAGAGTGTTGGCTCCCACTGTGGTCTCCAGCTCGTTTGGGGAGAAAGTTGATGTCTTCCTTGATGTATTTATTACAACTTCAGTCGTTACAATAAAAACAAAAAAAGATAGTCTTTTTATAAGACTCTTACACAATGAAAATAATAAAAAAATACAACTCTCGTCAAAACAAACGCAACGGACATTTATCCTCCGCTGCTTGCGTAGGATCTTGGCCTGTGACGGGGATGTTGATATCCGTAGACTACCAAACGATCAGTTCAGATCCGGAGTTCGCCAACGCTCGAGAATTCCAGATCTTAAAAAATGAAGGTCCTGGGGCTATATTTATAGGCTTCAGGAGCTCTGTTTTCAGATAAGAATGGTTGATTCACTCTTATCCTCAGTTATAATCACTTAACCACGTTCTTAGATGATATCTTATCAGTTGGAACAAATCCAGACGGTTAACGGTCGAAAAACGGCTCAAAACAGGCAAAAACATATTTCAAGGACTGCGGACACCCGTGGGTGTCTCGGCCATGCTTTGGCCGAGACACCATTTGGTGTCTTGGCCAAGCATCGGCCGAGACACCACTTGTGTCTTGGCCAAACTTTGGCCTGAACTTGGTTTTACGTGTTCCGTCCGTTTCCGTCGTATCTTCATCGTCCGAACTCATAATTATGTGGTTCAAGATGCGTCGGAAAGCTAACGAGGAGATCCATAAGCTTCCATGGTTGAATCACATGTGAAGTAGACGGGACACAAGGGGTGCTTCGTCTTTCGTAAGTGACGCGGAGCTTCCGGTCCATTCGTGTTTCCGTTATTCCGAAGTTCCGTTGCTTCGCATGGTTCGTCAACTCACTTCATGTGCTTGTCGTCGTCAAATGAGTTTCTGTGACTCGGATAGCGATGTTCATCATCTTCTCTTTGTCTCGAGCCACGTGCGGGGACCTATAGACAATTTTTGACGCCTACAATTAGCATTTTCTTTCTTTCTTTATTTTTTTTTGGCTATTTAAAAGATACAATGTCACCAATCGGCTCTGGTACCAATTATTGAGCATTGGTTGGTGCCGAGAACCTACTCCCTCTAACTAGGACATACAATCTACTCCGCAAGAGGGAAACACGAGAAAATCAAATTCGAACGGATAGAAAACACAAGGATCAGCAGAAAAGTAACCTTTGTTAACTAACATGCACGCATGCTACAGGTATAGAAAGCAATATATTCCTTTAACATCCATACTCCGGGTCCATCCCTTAGGCCTCAATGACATCAACTTAGTATTCCTGGAGTTCAAGGGCTTCGCAGGTCAATAGGGGAGGGTGATATGGAGTTTCCTATTTTGGAGAAAATATAAAGATGTAATACATTATCTATTATAACTAAACTATATATCACCGGATTACAGAAAATTGCTTCCAATTTAGTATGAAATTTCGCATAGTCATGCTGTACAAAAGCTATCTAAGGCTTTTCCTTTAAAGTACCTTTGATTTTTTTCCTTTAAGTACCTTTGATAACAAATATGTAATCAAGATTATTAATCATACCCTATTATTCGATCACTATATATTGCCAAAAATAATAATATCACAAGAGTATTTATTTGTAGAATTTACTCTGAATGAATCTCTTGTACTCCTAAATTTCAGCTAGGTATGGCAAGTGCTCTGGAAACACTTTGTGGTCAAGCGTATGGAGCAAAACAACATCATATGCTAGGAATTTACCTGCAGAGGTCATGGATAGTCTTGATAATTTGCACCATCCTTCTCCTCCCTCTCTTCATCTTCACAGCTCCAATCCTTCGTCTTCTCGGCCAAGAACAATCAATTGCATCAATGGCAGGAACCTTCTCATTGTGGTTCATCCCCGTTATCTTTTCCCTTGTCTTCTCCTTCACCTTTCAGATGTATCTCCAATCCCAGAGCAAGAACCGAATCATTTCGTATTTAGCTGCACTATCGCTCATTCTCCACATTTCTTTGTCTTGGATAACTGTAACAAAGCTGCATATGGGAGTTTCTGGGGCAATGGGCTCAATGGTATTGGCAATGTGGATACCAACATTTGGTCAGTTTGCGTTTTTATTGTGTGGGGGATGCCCGGATACTTGGACGGGGTTTTCGTGGATTGCTTTCAAAGATTTATGGCCTGTTATTAGGCTCTCATTGTCATCAGGTGCAATGGTTTGGTAAGGGATCTTTCATTTTCTTCTTGCTTTTAGCCATGTTTTTTCTCTGAGAATTTTGCATTAAGATCTCCTTGAGACTTTTTTTTCCCTTCATGTTCTACAGTTTGGAAGTATGGTACAACACTATATTGGTTTTGCTAACAGGGCATATGCAAAATGCTGAGACGGAGATTGATGCTCTCTCTATCTGGTAGATGGAACTTTTTGTTATTTTATCATTCTTGTCTAATTTACAGTTTCTCCAGTAATATTTTTGATGCACTGATGTTTTGCTTATTGCACAGCCTCAACATCAATGGATGGGAAATGATGATATCTCTTGGTTTCTTGGCAGCAGCAGGGTATTATGATCTTTTGAT